>NW_009937671.1:157454-176352 GCF_000696875.1 Nestor notabilis
TTTCTAACTTGTGGCCTTCTCTTGGCCTGTGACACGGGTTTGATGACCTTTCCCAGCACTTAAAAAAAAGTCTCCCTTTTAATGCAAATTGTATTTGGGAGTTAAGTGGAATAAAGAGTTCAGTGGTTGAACCCCAGATGTTGCACCGAACACCAGAAAAACAACTGCATATATTTTATTCACTCTACCTTTTCCACTCATTTATATATATACGTCCTATGCTGCTACGTCCTATTGGAGAAGACATATTTGCACTGATCTTCATGCATCAGCTCCCACACAAACCCAGCTGTGCACCAGCCCCACAGAGAGTCCTTAGTTTTTTTCTCTCCTTACACAGGAGGCAACATTAAAAGTATTTAGTTAGGTGCCATGAAATGACTTCATGGAAATTGCATGGCTTCAAATACAACACTGAGCACATACCTAGGAAGGGAGAAAGGCATTTCTCCCACAATCCAAGTTTTGGGATGGTAGAGAGTGAAGGCTGGAGGTACAAATGCCAGGTCCAGGACCAGTAAATCAGTCCACTGTGAAATCTCTCCCTCCTTTCTACGCAAGTCTTCTGGCTGAAGTAGTATCCAGAGCTCTCAGCCAGTTGCGTGGGTCACAGGACCCTGTGCAATGTTACAGGATCCTGCAAGGGCTCCGGGGGAATTGCAGGCTGTCAACAAAATCTGCTTGGAAAACAAAGCCGAGTATGAATAAGCTTCTTTCCCTGTATCAAAGGAGAAGTCCAGAAACACACATTTTTCCAGCAATTGGGCTGCACAAAGACTCGATGGAGACAGCAAACATGGCCAAGAGGCAGCACCTGGAGGGGTGGGCATTCGAGTTTGGAGCAAATTAGAAGTCCATTGTAGATCATAGAGGCAAAGAAGGCAGACCTTGTTGTTCCCTACATAATTTGAAGGTAAAGGGTGAAACAGTTGGCAAAGAAACTCTGGCTTGTGTGAATTTACGCAAGAGTTTGTTTCATGGGTGTCTACAGTACACATAGCAATGATGAGAAAACATAAAATCCTTGTAACTTCAACACTGGCCTTTTCTTCTGGGAGTCTTCTATGTGTGCTCAGTGCAGGTGTCTGTCCAAAGAAAGTGCTGTGCAGGCAACGTGTGTGACAGCTGTCATAGATGACCCCCATAGTCTCCACAGGCAATGCAAAGTGTGATAGAATGCCTTTTCCTCTGCTTGTGCTACAAGAAATGCTTTCAGCATGCTTCCTCATGTCCTTTAAACTGTCATCTAAAATTCCCTCTGTTGTTTCCATCATTACTTTACCCCTTCTTGCATCCGACAGAGTTTCTGCAGTATTAGCCCTGATTGCTGTATTAATATTTTGGTACTACATTAAACAGCTAGTTTCATTTGTTACCCTCTAGTGCTTGATGCTTTTTAGCACAAGTTCAGGTCTGAGAAAAAGAAATTATTTTCATTTTCACTACAATTTATGCAATTTCTTCACTCATTTATTCACGAGACTGGTCCTGCCAAATATTGTAACATTAAAGGGAGCAAAAGTGGTTCTACTTGGAAATCTTACAGAAAAGTCAAGTCATACACTGACTCCTTGAACAAAATAACAGCTGCAAAAAAACTAATGACACAGGCTTTAGAATGTCACCATTTCAAAATCATGAGGAAATTCTCATTTAATTATGTTTAATTATCTTTAATTTAAAGAAAAAAAAATCTACTACACAGCATTTCAAATGCAATTGCTTCAGTAAGGAAATTTTGTGACAGTGACAAAACGTCAATTATACATTCATAAACCTATGCTGAAGAACTGATTTACCTATGCTTAATCAATACAGAAAATGTACTACACTGTGTGTGCAAAGGAGATAAAATCAGTCAAAACACATGAAATTATTTTGCTATCCCACTCTTGCAAAATGGAACAATTCCTTTTTCCCTAATATTTGATACTATTGAATTTGTAACTGAAAAACCTACTTTTGCAGTTTGTGCTCTTCCCAGTTGACACGAGTGATTAGTATACAATAGGAAGGTTTCTGACACTTTAAAGACTTCTTCAGCCAGACCTCAAGTGAAGTCCTTTCTGTTCATTTACCATGAAATAATATGACCAAGGTAAATTTGAACTTTGTATGTCTCAGATAATTGTTATTTTATTCCCAAGTCCTTGGCACTAGAGTATGCATATAGGTATAAATGAAAGATACAGGTCAGAGAGGTCATATGAAAGCAGCTGAGACAGAACTTCATCTTGAATATGTAAAAAGCACCAAATACAGAAGGTGAAAAACTGGGTGGAGAAAGGGAAAGAAAATGAAAAAGGCAATTTTCTACTGATTTCAAGCTGAACAGTTCTAGAAAATATGAGCAAGTTCTTTTCTCTTTTAATTTTCTTACCAGTACCATTACCCTCATTAGATAACTAGTCTGGTTTTGTAGTCTGAGAGAACTGAGCTCTAAGAATCTGAGCTCTGGATATTTAGTTGAAACTAAATGGACCTACAAACCATTTGGAGATTTACCCATCACTGAATGCCAGAAAATATGAAAGTGATCTGTCTTAGAGTACTTTGTGTTCCTGACAAGGAGTTCTGGGGACTCACTGTTTTATTGCATAATATTGGACTCTAGTAACAAAACATCTGTTAGCAGAGAATGCAAGCTGCAGATAATTGCTGTATTAAAATTACCAAGAAATACATCTCTTTGGAAACTTAAAATTACTTTGGTAAAATGGTGCAGAATGGTATAGCTACACTGGTATGGTTATGTCTTGCATCAAGGATTTCAAATAACACAACATAACCACAAAGGTTATTCCTAGACAAGCAGACAATGAGTGATAGTGATAAGGTAAAGTAATGGGATGTATACCTCAAGACATACCATATACCAAATACAAGCCCATACATTAAATGCAATCTGTATTTTCTCCTTTTTTAAAACAACACAAAACAATTTCTTTCATGGCATCCTGGATATAACTATTATATTTAATGTCACCCACAAGACACTGACTTGCATTAGGAGCAATCTACAGCCACCTAGGTGAGCTCTTCTCTCTGAAATAAGGAAGATGCTCCCTTTTCTAGGCCCTCGTAGCCATGGAAGTGTGGTAGTAGTCAGACGCACATAGAGGGGAGAAACTTCCAGCAACTTTGGGTTTTGTGCTGGGACTAATTGAGCTTTTTCCTCTTGCTGCTATGGTGCAACAGTGAGTCACAAGCCAGCTGTCCTGGAGGGTGATGAGATTCTGTGAGTGGTGCCTAAGTGTATAGCCCCAGAAAGGGGAAAAATCTTGCAGGGTGTGTTGAACTCCTTCGTTTTCTGAACTCAAACTAGAAATGTAAACCAAAAAATCTAGTTGTTTTTTGGTTTTCTTTTCCCTAGGAAAGCTGAAAAATACTTAGGTAGTCTATAGCAGTTTGGCTGTTAATGATCTCTAAGAAATTACTGACAGTAATTAAAAATTAATGTTTTTCTGTATCATACAATCAGCAATCAGAAACTGCTAGGAAAATTAGTGATGATGTGAAATCAGCCAACATAATGTGTTTTGACAAGTCTTCTCATTAAGAAAATAATTACCCAAACCACTAAATATGTAGGAAAAATACATCTTGCAAGTCTGGCAAATGATGACTATGTTCCTTCTAATTTTCATCATTTTTTTCTACGAAATGGAAGAATCTTCTGAAACGTATCTGTAATTGCAGCTAACCCTCCAAAGGGAGGTATCCAAGACTGTTATTTCTAGTGCCAAAACAAAACGGATAGTTGGCAGTCAAAGTACACCCACCCATAAAGTACATCTTGGTCCAAAGTAGGCTACTCCACTTTGACTCCAAGGCTCACATCCCATCCTTAGCTCATCGCAGCTGCCTGAAACACCCAGATATCTGAGGCACAACAGTGAGTGAGAAGATTGCATTGTTTGCTGATCAGTATGAATCTGCTTTTTTTTGATACTTATTTCCCACCTTCACAAAACGTTGACTTGATTTCCAGCATTATTCAGGATTATCCCTTTTCAAATCTCCAGTGGGAGGTAACCTCTTTCACTACGGAATCTGCCAGCAGGCAAAGGAAGAAGGTCCACATGTTCTAGGATTCCTTTGTGCCACTCCCTCACCTCTTCCTTCTTTGTCTTCCCATGTGTTTTTATCTGTAGAATTGATTCCTCACATTACTCTTCACCTCTTGGCATCAAAAAAAAAATAAAAAATCAAAGTGATTGTAATAAACTTGGTTAATCCTGTCCTTGAATTGTCCAAGGCATCATGAATGAAAAAATGAGAGGTTAGTGTTAGCTAATAAAATAGAATTCAGTATTAACTTGGAGCTGCTCCTCTTCTAACTTCAGATGCTATCAGTCATCCATATGCACCCTTAGCATGTTTCAGATCTTTTATGTTCACAGATGTGATGCTTCACCAAGTCTGCCTCTTCTTGTATTCTTCTGGCAGCACTCAGTCCTAAAACCACACAGCAGCCCTATCACATAAAATCTCTTTCTGATACCACATTCTGAACTACTTCATATGGCTAGTAAGGAAAAGCTGAAAAACCCGCAACTCCACAAACAAAATAAAGTAACAAATTGGAAACAATAACACCTGGTAGCAAAAAAACCAAACCAACCAATCAACCAAAACCTTAGGTCAAATTTGATCAGGAAAGAAAATACCAACAACTGTGCCAAGGCTCTGACTAAGACAACAAAAGGACTCCCATCCACCAGCTTTCCACTAAACAAAGCTCCATCCTGGAAGAGTTTAGAAACTGAAAATTATTGGACTGCTGCTGAAAAAAACCCAGCTATTTCTAAGAAGATAAGATGTTCATGCCCAAGTGTGAAATAAACACCTTCTACCCAAGGCAAGGATTGATCATCCTTGGTGAAGCATACATGAGACCTCAGGAAATGCATAGTATGTTCCTGTGATATACATGGCCTCTGGCAGTCCCATGGATATCCTGCTTGTTGTTGCTATGAGTGTTAATAGTAGTACACATACATTTTTTACACATTTTCCTGCTGGTTTGGTAGGGGAAAAGAAAGTTGTAATCACAACTTGTCGCTTGCCTGACTTTCATTTTAGACACTTTTCATACTGGCTATAATTAAAAAGTGTTGACGGGTGACAAATTTGCAGAAGTTAGAGATGGAGAAGGCCAGAACATTGTCATTTCCATTCTCCTAGCAGTGCAGGACTGTCTCTCTTGCTCACTTCCTAGCAATTTACTAGGTATCTTGTCCAAAAAGTGTTGTTCCATTTTCTTTATGGGTTTATTCCACACTTGAGCGACTACCATTGTCAGAAAGTCAAAGTGAACTCAAATTGAACCTAACAAAACCTTTTCTTAGGGCTCAAAATAGTTCCTTTGCTTTTTCTTTAATTTCCATGCATCTCTGACTTGCTGATTTCTTCCAGAAGCAAAAGTTCCAAATTTACTTCTGAGAAGACTTTTCCTGGCCCTCCAAAAGTACAGGAAATCGTATGAGAAGTGTCCATGTAGCTGTCACCATGATTTCCAGGCTGGAAAATGAGAAGAAACATTCAGAAAATAGAGTTGTTTCTCTGAAGAGATTTTTCTCTGTCTCATGCATGAAAATGATACTCTGAGTAGTTTTGTATGTGAGTTTTATAGTTAAATGTTATAAAGGGGTACTTTGACTTTTTTATGGTCCGTTTTAATTAACTGAAGCAAAATCTGCTCTTCTGAGTGATTCATTTATCCTATCAACCTTTCTATTTTTGTAAGATTAAATCAGGAAGTTAGCATTAAGCTTCCTTTCCTGGAATTCCAGTTGAACATTATTACCCTTTGTTTAGACTGTATCACTTATACAGCTGATGAGTAGACTATATTCCACTGGAGATAAAAAGATACAGCAATTTAGATTGCTTAAGGAGCATTCTGTATTTTCCAGTAAATGACTATACCTCTACATGCTTCATGAAGCTACTAAAAATGATTAAATGTTTTAAATCTGCAGACATGAAAGTGTATACTATTATAGTGATGTGTCTCAGCAAAGCATACATCATTTTTTTTTGTTCTTGACAGTAGGAGGCATGTTATAGCTTTGCACCATTTAGTTCTTCTTGCAATCCCGCAGCTTGATTGTAATCTTCGGAACACTATAAAAGAACTCAGGTGAAAGAGTAGATACTGATTCTAAGAGAATTCAAATTTGGAGTAAGATGCATGTTTTAAACTCTAAAATAATTTGTCATCTTTTAAACTTGGAAGTTGTCACTTGAAATCTTAAAATCAAGGTGCATTCCTAAGGGAGACATTGTAAAATGCTAGATCCTAAGCAAGGGGATCTTAAGGAAGATTTGTAGTATAGGTTGTTATAACAATCCTTAAAAATCTGTGTATTAACAGTGATGTAGAAAATATACAATATACATGTACTCATTAATGCTGGACTGGTTTCTGAAATTACAACTATATACCACAACTATGTTTATACACAAATACATTTGCTGCCTGCATTCTTTGAATACTACATTTGCTTTACACTGAAGTATCCTGGATTCTGATCATATACGTGAAAACCACCTAGGTTTACAATGCATTTAGCTTCTTAGATAACTGCGATTAATTTTATTTACTTTCTGGTGGAGTGGGTTTTTTTGGTTTTGTTCTGGGTTGGGTTTTTTTGCCTATTACAAAGTCTGGCTTTGCATAGAAAAATATAACACCTGAATTTCTTGTTAAGTTTGCACCAGAAGCAGGGAACACTCCAGTTACGCTTCTAGCATAGTCCAGCTGAATCCCAAATTCTTATTTCACAGGATTTCCTTTGGTGACTTTGTCTTTTGCATGAATTAGAGTAACAGCTCTGCTTTCCTCTGCAGCCAAAGGTATCTTAAATCGTATTTACCAATACTCATAAGTGAGGACACAAATCTATAGCCTTATACAGGGCAAGGATTTTCTAAACCATCTAAAATATATAGGAGCACAGTGTGATAAGTATTCATAAATTGACTTCCCCCCCAAAAAATGATAGCTATATAATTCTATATATATATATTTATAGAGTAGACAGTCAGAAAATAGGTATTTATGTATTTAACATATTTTTATGTTCTCACTTATTTGTAAAACATGAAATGAATGTAAATCTGCAGAAAAAAATACTTTTCATCTTCCCCAAATCCATCAATATCTAGTTCACTTGCATATTATGCAAAATCCCCATGAATTACATCATTAAAGCAAACTTAATGTTGTTTTTTGCAGAAGACAACTCATATTCATATTAACTTAGAGGGGGCTAAACTTAAAAGGTTTCATAAAATAACTTAGTGTCTAACCCTAATTATTGCAAATAAAGATCAAAAGAAGAGCTTATCAAAAGTGGAGACGGTTTATTTCCATCTTGGAACAAAGGACAAAAGACACAGTGTCTTGTCCTTTCCTTTGAGGTTTCTCTGTCTCCTCCTTTCCACTCCCTTTCCTGATAGGCTGCAATGTCTTGATGGCTGATCTGTTAACTTAAGCACAATAATCGGTTCTGGGGAATGTCAGCTACTTATTTTTATAACAGGAACAATGGAAATAGCATCACATTGTTAATAGAGGTAAAAGTGATTAAAAATACCCTCTTGAGTTTTCCTTTCTAGCTCCCATCTTCACAATACACTGGAATTGATCCAGAACAAACTATGACTGTAGAGACACACATTTTTACCGGAATTGGAGAACTTTGATTCATCTTTATCCTGTGAAGGAATGCTTGCCTTTTAAAACTGCTGCTGTATGAACCAAGAATAACTAATTGACTTTTAATGCATACATTTTTTTTCAGATTACTATTTCAAATCTAAAGCAAAACAGATGTATTCATTTCTAAATCACTCTTAGACAGTGTATTTGTTTCTTTACAGTATATGCACATGCAGTCTATGTCAAACTGCTACAAAGAAATCTAAGAGCCTTTATTTGCTAACACTGCAAATTGCAGAGCTACATTCACAAGTCTGGCATTGTACAGTTTGCATAGTAGCATGTTCTGAATATGATACTGAGTAATTAAGTATAGAATGAAAAGGACATCACATTCATAGGTAACATCTTTTAAAGACATATTAAACTCATGCGTAAAGTTGCATATTTGCCTGCCTTAAAAGACTAGCATAAAGTTCTCCACAATTTTAAACGGGCACAGAAAATGTTGTTCCCTGCCTGACAGAGAAATGCTATTGAGCACAACAATGCAACTATCCATAGAGTGGTTTTATTTCCTTATTAAAAAAACAAAACAAAAAAAAAACTGCGTTGATTTTGAGGATATCATATCCAATATAAGCTTCTGGATATAAAGATGACTGAGACAAAGATGATTCAAATAGGTGAAACCTATTTCAGTGTTACAAAGATCAGATAAACAGTGTTTGGTGCCCTCCGTTGAGACAAGCCACTCATTCAGTGCCAAGTATTATTAGAAATTCATTTTCTTAGCTGACACATGGACTTTTCATGCAGAGAGACCATTATGAAAAGCCTTGCTGTTCTGAAAATCTGTACTTTGATTTCTGGCATTATCAGCCAGATCAGAAATAGTAGGTACAAGTGGCCAGAGGATTTTATGAAAGTGTGAGCTTTTCATTCTTGAGAAGCTATTCTTAATAGAATAGGTTTTTCAAACAAAGTGTGGTTGAGATCACAAAAATGGTCTGTGAAAGAGCCTGAAAGTCCTATCACCTAAGAACTAAAGTCATGATCCTGCAAGCACTTATGCACTCAAATTTCATTATACCCTTTAAACCAAATAGAGTTGCATAAATTTGCACGAATGAGGTTTAAATTCCTTTCTATCCTGAAATAAACAAAGCCCTTTCTGATCATGGAAAGAGGTCATGAAAGATGACAAATATTATTTCAAGACAAGCACACCAACCCATCATAATTATCTGAGCTTTCCATTACGCTCTGCACTACAGTATAGAGTAGCTGTAAAACAATAGGTAGGGTCTCAAATTTTTTTACATCATACTCTGTGTGCTCTGACATTTTCCGCCCTGACATAACTAATTGCTATCTAGCTGAAATTCAGCAGGGTACTTAGAAACTATTCTCTTTCCTGTTTCCTTTACTACATTGTCCATATCCAAAGGTTCCGACCCCTGGGTATCACCTGGCTCCATGGAAGTGTTAAATTAATTGAGAGATTTGCATTACCTGTACAATTGCAGATATGGTTTGCTTGGTCACAGTTCAGCCAGTCTGGCAGTGATCTTGTCTCTTAGTCTTCCTATATTTTCCTTTTGAGTTGTAGATTCTCAGTTCCTTTTAGAAACTAGACATATTTTTCCTTTGGTTTGTATGCTTCTCCCGTTTCCCTCATTGGGGAACACTGTTCAACAGCTCTGGATCCAGTGTTCTGCCTGCTTTTCATTTGCATTGGCCAAAGGAAGAGTAGACAAGGAAAAGAACTAAGGAGGGCACTACTGTCCCTCACAATTACTATTGATAGCAGCTAGCTATGAAGAAAGTAGAGGAAGAGAGAAATAGAAAGAAAGGAAATAGAAGAAAAAGGTGAAGAAATTGGCAGCAGGTGAAAGAAATCCCCAGCATAGGTTCTACAGACATGAAGATGAGAAACTCTTATTCCAGGTACAAAGCTCTTTACATGGCTTACGGGAAAAAGGTGCTATCAGAAGGCAATGCAGGAAGCTATTCTGTTCTCCAGAAACAGATGGAGCACCCAAGCATTCTGGGTTAGCTAAAAGCTTGCCTTGGTGGGCAGTAGCTTGCTATCTCAGAAGCAAAGTTAAGGATGAATTCTCCCAGTTATTCTGTACCCTAGCCAGAAAGTTTCCCATGTGGCCCAAATCTCATCAGCTAACTTTCTGAAATGCAACAGAAATAGCAAAGGAGATAAGCTAATGAAGACTTTAGACACCTGACTAACATGGAGATGAGCACCAGGTTTTGGGTTTGATTCAGTTTTTACATATTGGCAATCACATAAAATTATTGTCTTGGATATAAACACAGAAAGATTCTAAAATGTATGTTTAAAACTTACTACTTTCAGGAGAGTTTATGATCTGGGGACACACGGCTCATAAATTTTTGACACATGGGATTCTTGCACCAGAGGCCAAGTAGGATGTGGCTTTCATTTCTAACCATTTTCCGAATAATTCAATTTACTTCATAAGCTGAGAAATTCCATATTCTGACATATTAGAAACTAACTTTTCGGGATGTTTCAGGGTGTTTTTTGTTAAGGCTTTTCCTTAGTGCTGCCACTGATTTACATTAAGGAACTGAGAGGCATGCATGTGGTTTAGGTAATTAAGATTGTAAGGTCAATATGACATGCATGACATATTCTAAAAAGCTACTAGTAAATCAGATTGAAAGTCCTGCATATATGCCTTTCAAATCATTGTATATACTTCCTGACTAAAAATCAGATGTCAAAAGCACTGCTAGTCTTGAGGTTTAATAAACCTCCTGTATCTGGAAAAAATAAAGAATCCTCAGCAAAGAAAATTAAGACTATTTCTGTAGTCTAATGCTGCTCATGAGAAATATAATTCTACTGAGTGATGTAAATGCTCTTGTTTCAAAGGAGAGAAAGTTTTGTTTTGAGCATGAAAGGTGCAGGACATCCTATCACTCTTAATCACTTGCCCCATTGATCCTAGCACACATAAGTCCCTGGCTGCCTTCAACTCTCTGAAGCTGTTGTCAAACAAAAAGCAGGTTAGCTAACTCAGACTTTTTTCTCCTGTGTTACTTTTCTCTAAACAGATCCTTCTTATTTTAGAATATAAGACCAGAAATGATCCATACTCCTGGTGGCCATACATTCTACAAATAATGTTGTTCATACATTGAACTGGGGTCCGTGTAGAAATAATCAGGTTCCATATCTATTTAAGACTTATTGTTTTGTACCACTGATCATATATGTTAATGAATGTTCAGTAAAATAATCAGAAACAAAAGACCCAAAGAATCCAATGGCAAAAAAGTTCTAAAAAGACCCGAAGAATCCAATGGCAAAAAGGTTCTAAAAGCATCAGGGCTATATCTGTTCCATGTATGCAGTTTGTCAGATACTTACAGGGCACATCACATTACCAGGGAAGGAGGAAACTCAGTGGTGATGGAAGAAAGGTGTTCTTTAGGATGCATATGTTGCTGTACTAAAGGTGTTTTATAAAAATGTGAATTGTTTGCTATAGAATGAGTAAGCCTGTTATGGGGAAGATAAATCTGCATTACACTAGAATGAATTGTTTGGTTTAACAGAGTTACAGGGGTAGCTCCTTAGCTCTTGCAAATTACTACACAAACACAGGCTTCAAAAATTGCCATCTACGACAGTATAGAATTTGCTTCGTTGCTGTTTTTTATTTAAAATAATAGTGACTGAAGGGTTTGCTTTGTTTCTTTAGTGACAGAACTGTTGTGAAGTTTAATGTAACATCCAGGTAAACTCAGTTTGCCAGGTGTACTGGACAAAGATTAAGGTAAAAGCATTCTCCAATCACCACTATCTGTCTTTGCATTTTGAAGTCTGATGAAAAAGAAAAAAGGCATTTCAGAACAAGAGAGGACCTGATTTTTTTCTTTTTTCTTTAGTAAAAATGATATTCTTTCATATATTCTCAGTAATAAGGAATAGTAGAAGAATCTCTCTCTCTCTTTCTCCCTCTCACACACACACACACACACACACACACAATTTCAGAATTTAGATATTTAAAAACTGCTCTGGGCTAAGGTTAGATGTAAGAGATTTGCTGTCTCAAGAACAAACTCATTTACCGTGACTCTTTATAAAGGGACATGAAGGCAGAAGTGAAACCTCAGAAACATGAAGAGTAAAAAACGTAGCCCTTCATAATGTGACAGTGTTGAAACATGAAAGCAAACTAACCACTTTCTATGTTTCTTTTTCTTGTGGTCACGTAACAGAATATGTGTCTTTGTTTTTAAAACATGCAAGCTCCTATTAACTTGTCAGTCACGTTTATGTATTGTAATCATGTTCACAAATAATATCATACAGTACTCTCACTCTCTGTAACATGCTGGCATAAGAAAAGAAATGTAGCATGGAGGAGGAGGAAGCATTTTTCAGCTAAACTGGCCATCCATTTAGAATTCATAATCCTAAATTTTAGAGTGATGAATGAATACCCCAACAACTCTGTTACTCCTTCTAATCCCCACCAGGTCTCAAATCTGTTGATGAAGGCCAAACAGCCACTTCTTTCTGCTTGACCCTCTCCCCTTGCTATTGCTGGCTTTCATTCAAGTCAGGATCACATTTATCTGGGTAATATACACCTAATAAATCTTCTCCAGCTCAGTTTGTTCTTGCTGGCAAGACATCTAGCTTCCCCCTCCACTCCTCTTGTCTTTCCTCAGACATCATTATGGGTGTTGACACTCCAGTAAGTTACTTAAGGGCACCTTAAGTAACTGTCTGTATGCACACATCTCCCAGTAAAACACAAAGTAATTGCTGCTGTAAGCTCTTTTTCAGTTAAAATAAGCAAGAGCATGGGCATGGACTATGAAAGCAGCAGTCAAACTGGCAATCTGCAAGTGGATTTTTGATAGGGACAGTATCAGCATAATAATCTCATACAGCACTTTCTACAGTACATCTCAAGGGCTTTGCGAAAGAGGCACATATTATTCTCCCTATTTTATCTAGGGAAAAATGAAGTATAAGAAATGGAATGGATAGACTAAGTCTACCCAGTAAGTTAAAACAGGACAAGACTGCAGATAGGTATGTTGACTCTCAGTCTAGTGTGCTGTCAGAACAGGACCAAGAAGAATTATGAATCAATCCTGATTTACACCAGGCTTGACTTTGTTCATTGGGTTTATTAATATGTGTTTTCCTTCTTCCCTATCTCCATAGCTCCATATTATATTAACTATACACACTACAATATCAAGCTAGTACCTCCCCTGATGAACACTGAGGTGAAATTAGCCATCACAGTGTATGTGTTCCAGTTGCCACAGTTACCGTGCTTTATTAAATCATGGGCTTAAAATTATTTCCTGAGTCCTGGAGATTCCCCAAGGCTAAAACAGCAGCAGTCTTTCACATAATGGGTCAACTGGTCCAGGTGGATGCATGCGCCTATTTCCTCCAGAGGAAATAAGTTTAATGAATATAGAGTTCATTTAACTAAAAAGCATTGGATCACACAAGATGGAAGATGGAAGTAAGAAAAAAATCTGTTATTGAAAGGAAGTTTTTCATTGTTCTTTTTTTTTTTTTTTTTAGTTACTATAACAAAATTAAGAAAAAGCAAAACAAAACAAAAAGCCTTTTCTTGCCTTCTACTCTACCCTTTTAACCCCAGCTGGGCACTGCGTGGCTGACACGGTCTGTCCCAGGCTATCACGCTGGACAGTCCAGCATCTCATGTGTATTGTAACAACACAGCTGCTTTGCAAACCGATTTTTAAACACTGTTTTGACATGTTTAAGACACCAGTCTTTCAGTTTCCATCTACTTCTGTGGGCAACTTGTATCTTACATCTTGTTTTAATGAAGGTTACTGCTGTCTCTCTGTGAAAGCTGACCTTTTCTCTTCATCAGACTGGAGGTCATGCATGAACGCAGAATGAGGTTTAGGAAAAAAAAATGCATTTTTCCATTGACATGCCTTGGAAACTAGCGATTTTAAAGGTGGAAGGTAAAATCTACTTGCTTAAAAATGAAGAGGAAAGAGCTGGTTGATTTAGCATTGATATAGCTGCTGTAACTAGAACACAGAGTGTAAACAAGAGCGTTAGCCTGAAAAAACCTTCTTTCCCAAGCAACAAAAAGCTGAGATATATATCTTGCTTCTATTATACATCATCGTCAACTCACTCGTCTTTTGATCATTCCGTAATGTATATTTTGAGTAAAAGCATCCTTCGCGCTGTCTTCCTCTTGAACTTCACTGCACACTGTGACTTATAAGCGCAGAGGAAGAGAAGCAGGGCTGCGAAGCCGGGCACCAACATTGCCTTTCAAATGACCCACAAGGAGAGAAGACGGGCCAGGCATGACTCCTGGTGCCGTGGAGCTCTGCTGTCACACCATCACCAAGGCAGCTACCACAGCTAAACCTAAAGATGATGCCTTGGCAGAGCCAAACCTCTGTTGCAGCTTTCTCTAGTGGAGTGTGTTAAGAGTCAGATCTCTGTGACCTACGTAGACATTAGGTCTTGCTAACATGACCACTTTCACCACATACATGCAAACGTTCTAGGTAATTTTAGGTTTAGATTCCTTGTGGTGAAGCAGTGATTGATCATGGATGCTTTTTTCACTTATTCAGGAACAGAACAGTATTCAAATTTTTAAAGTTTAGGAAGAAGGACTTCTACGTGCCCCAAGCTATATAATTACTCCAGATCATCTCTGAGACTTTATCTATCACAGGTTAGAAATTCTAACTACCCTCCTCTAGCACTTTGTCTAAATAAAGTTTAGTTCATCCAAATCTGTTTTCCCTACTTTCTTGAAAGTTAAATTCAGCTGGTTATTTTTCCAGCGGTGAATCACTTCTTTTAATGCAAAAATACAGCTTTTAATTGAAGAGAAATCAGACTCATTAACAGTGGAAAATTCTGCAGACTTGTCCTGGTTTCAGGACATTTCAAAAAATAAATCATGACCAGTGACAGAATCTCAAACATGATATGGAAAAGACACCCTACACCTCCACCAATTTCTATAAACCAGTGGTATTCTATGTAAGACAAGGAGCTGACCCTCTGCGATTACAATGGAATGAAAATACTTGTTTCCTCTCCTCCTATTTCAGTTTATCTACGTTTATATTTTACCAAATTGTATCTTTGTCACCCTATATAATCAACTTTTATTTCTTACGCTTTAGTGCATCCATGTAACAGAGCCTTTCTTAAGTACAGTGTGAACCTGGTAATTTCATTTTCAGCCTCAATTGTTGAACTGTGTTTGAGGGCATTCAAAAGCAGACAAAAATATAAAGCTCACTGATCCCTTCTTTTAAAATAGTTATATGGACCACAAAGAATGAGGCAAGGTTAATTTTCTTTATTTTTTACTGTCAAAAAAAATAAAGAAAAAAGAAAATAATTGAAAAAAATCAGTGATCAAATACAAGTAAGAGTCTCCTATGCATGATGAGCTGGTGACATTTCTAATACTGTTTATTTCTAAAGGAAGATTACTAGAGCAGAAAACCCAACAATCACAAGCAGTAGAGCGGCACCTATATTTATTCAATATAATGACTTTACTATGTATTTTGTTAAAAAGTACTTTGGAAAGATGCTTTCTTTCATTTTGTAATTCTCTAGTAGGTGAAACTATAGCTTTCGTTCTCTGAAAACAAGGCACTTTTAAGACTGCTTATCTCTGAGAAGTGATAGTGCAAACACTCTTTGTCAAGAGGCCTGACCAGTTACAGATTCCTTTAAATAATTACTTTCAGTAAAGTCACGTGCTAGAAAATGCAAACTTAATTATTTTGCTGACAATGGTTGGAACATGATGGTCCTTTGGACTGTAGGAATACTACACACAAATAGCCCAGTTGACAAGGAATCCAAGTCTAGAGCCAGAGGCCTGGAAACTCGGGCTGAAACTGCTCTATAATCTATCATGCTGTTGCTAAGAGGGTACTAATACTAGCGGTTAGAATTGTAATCATGTGTCTGACAATCCTGTGTTTGTACCAGCAGGTCAGTTGACTAATTACGAATTGGGACTTCTCTGTGTACTGCACTATTTGAGAAAAAGGATGACAAAGATACAGTTAACCATTGAGGCATTTGGGCCTGGGAGGGAAAACAGAGGACAATCAAGTCCTTATTATTAGATGCTGTCCTGCGAATCACTCCCTTATGCAGTTACAACAGAAGAAGAATTCACCTTTTAAAGTGAATAATTGTGCCTGTCAGGCAATCCTTTACAATTACTTTACCATCCAGAGAGCTCATTGATTGCATTAAGGATAACAGTGCTCCACAGAAACAATCCTCTTAGGCAGGCTACTTCTAAAATCCTGTGTCTCCATCAGGCAGCAGCCTGCTCTTTGAATAGCCAGAGAGATAAAGAAATGAAAATATTAAAGGCCAAAGCTCTATTAAAGGCCAAAGCTCTACTCATTTCACAACGCTCTTTAAAGCCGGATGAGTGATTAGGGCGGTTGTAGCCTGCTAAACACCCATGCCTCAGGTCGAATGCTCCTCTGAGCACGTTTTACAGAGAATGTGAGACTGGTGCCTTTTTTTTCAGCTCCAAAATTATGCCTGCTTAAGCAGCCCTATAGAATTCCAAGTTAAAATGCAAGCCAGAGAGACTGCATGTCTTCAAGGGTTGATAACAAACTAGAATCAAAGCCTTCTTCTTTCAGATTACCAGCAAGAATCTAATCCAGGTCAATGATAATCCTCCAGCACCTATTTAGCAATGATCCCAGCAGACAGACTGCTCCATCACAGAAGTCACTGGTTCTGACATTGCTGAGGGAATCCACAAAGACTAAACCAGGACTGAGATTCCTCCTTCACTGTGGGAGCTGATTAGCTTTGCAAGCAGAACAGGAGAGCTGAACTACAGCACAGTGTTTTATCATCAGCATCATCATCCATTTGCTATTTTACAAAGTGGTAGAGGTGAGAATGATAACCCTTCATTTAAATACTGAGAGTATCCCATCTTCTGTGTCTGGACCATATCTGGCAAGTATTCACCAATTTCATCACTCACTCCTTTCAGAATCTTCAAACAAAACTCTGATTGCAAATTCTTGTTTTGCATCTATCACACAACCTTCTCGCTTTGGATTTTACTTCAGTGCTGCATGTATCTCCTTCTCTCATTCTTAGCTTTTTTCAGTTCCCCTTCACACTGTCAAGTCCTCCAAACTCTCTACATTTTTTTTCTGCAGATTAAAAATCCATTCTCTTCTTCTTTAAAAGCTTTCCCGCAGGTCCTATAAAAAAGCTTCCTATACAGAGGTGCATGCTTGGTCCAGGAAGCAGCCTATGCAGTCTGTGTTTATAATAAACCCTGCTTTTTTACCAAGGGTATTAACTTGACACACAGTGGTCTTCTGGTTCCAGCATTACAATTGTGATGGAAATGCCTCAGTACCAGCATGCTTTCCTACTTATTCTGGGTAATTTTTTCCTTATATATTTTCCTTTTTTTTTTTCCCTTTTCCTTTTAAGGATGCTTATTGGAGCAAACATTTCTCTGTTCTCCAGAATTCAGACTCTGAAAATCACACACAACATGCAACCAGCATTTTCCATCTCGTCATGACTATTCTGTCACTTCCTAGTTTAACAACTGCTTAAAACTATAGGCAATACAGACAGAAAGAGATTACCTTGTCTTTTCAACAGCTGGGGCAGAGCGTATATCTGTCTTCCCTGCGTTAGAGTTAAGAATTCACATTTTAAGGGCCTGACCTACCTTGTAAATATATATCCTGGTGCCTTACAAGAAGCATACAAAAATGCAGGTAAATGTGGCTATGCCAAAAGGAGCTGGAGCAAGTTTAGATATGAAGAGGTAATTGATTAAGTGGGTAACATATATAAAGTCAAGCTTGAAGATATAGTGCAGTTCCATCCTCTTCTGGGCTATTAAAGTAAATTAATGACCTGGAGCTGTGGAGGGGTTTCCAGAAACAACACTGTAATAGCCAACTGGCCACAGCTTGCAGGCTATAGAAGGGGGAGATGTTTATTCTTCAGCAAATTGCCTGCTCAGGCACCACACTACATACACTCTATATCTGACAGATCATAGTGGAGAAACGACAACTGAATCTTAGAATAACACAAATGAGTATAAAATATGACAGTGCCTTGGAAGAAAATGAACCAATCATAATCTTTGATGGACCCAGATATTTTTGGAATTCCACAGTACTCTTTTCCATGCTGATAGTTTGGCAGCCGCTCAAAAGTAGCTGTTTTGTGCCATTTTAAAGCCATGAATGTGAGCATCAACCAAGAAATAAGAATTTGAACAATCTTCACAAAATATACAGGGGAGTAAATGGTGTAGGAAGTGACTCCTAGGCACAGAGCCATGAAGCCAGACTGCTTCTCTATCTGCAAGCCATGCCTATGGCCGTGATGGGGTCCCCATAGGGAGAACACTTCTTGGTTTTATTTAGGTCCAGACTGAGACTTTAATGGTGTGCAGAGACTTTCAACGTTTCACAGCACTCTTTGACTCCCAACAGGGGAGGCACCAGCCTCCTCTGGTTACCCTGAACAGTTTGCTTCAGGCTAAAGGCTCAGCATCCCCTGTGCCTAGGGCTGCGCAGGACTCCCCAGCCCTCCCAATTTACAGTGCCAAGGAGCCAGCCTGCCTTCTCTATTAGCACTCTTAGTGTGTTCCCCGGAAAAAACATTGCTTCTTGTGCACATCACTAGCACCTAAAAGGCCACCGCGACAGCTGAGGGCCATTAAAAATCAGGAAGGATCAAAGGAGATAGGAGCCATCAAGACCGTCTTTGACCCCATTGCCTTTGGTTAGTGAAGTTCCCCTTGACCAAGGAGCCAGCCTGCCTTCTCTATTAGCACTCTTAGTGTGTTCCCCGGAAAAAACATTGCTTCTTGTGCACATCACTAGCACCTAAAAGGCCACCGCGACAGCTGAGGGCCATTAAAAATCAGGAAGGATCAAAGGAGATAGGAGCCATCAAGACCGTCTTTGACCCCATTGCCTTTGGTTAGTGAAGTTCCCCTTGACCTCCCCCAGCGGGGTGTGTAAGGAGGTGTGGAGAGCTGTGTGTGCGCCCCTTTCTGTTTGTATTTGTAGGTCGTGACCAGGTAAGCGCTTGCGCGACCTGCCCTTGCCTGCGCGCTGGCGTCTTCCCCTGCGCGGAGCGAAGCG
>NW_009937672.1:0-361 GCF_000696875.1 Nestor notabilis
CGTTCTCCCTTTGTCCGCGCCGGCTCGAGGTACCCCGGCCGCGCTTTCCCTTCTCCCTCCGTGTATGTATTTATCCATTCTTTTCCCTTCATCCGCTCCCCAGCGGGCTCGTTACCCCGCGCGGGTTTTCCACCCCAGCGGTTATTTGCACACCCCGCTTTGCGTTAACTTTGTTGGCGATAGCAGCTCGCAGCGATCACCCGCTCGCTGTGCCCCTCCAGCACATCACCCGCTCCTCTCCCCAGCTCATTTTACCCTTTTCCTCCCACCTTCCCACCCCTCCGCGCTGTATTTTTTCTGGCTGCCTTGTGCTAACCTCAAGGGAAGAGGCTAATCACCGCAAAGCGTCCTCTGAAGCTCT
>NW_009937672.1:392-5857 GCF_000696875.1 Nestor notabilis
ATCTGATGCTCCCGGGCCTACCTGGTGGGTAACACCGCTGCTGGTTCCTTTCTATTTCCTTCGTTTTCCTTTGATTTTGCTGATTTTGGGTATGCTGAAATCAAAGTTGTGGTTGGGACTTGGAAATAAAACCCGCAGTGGCTGCATGGAGCAAGGGAACGAGCTCAGCCTGGGGTGATAATTCTGGGTTCGTCTTGGGGTAATTTGGATCCAAATTTCACCCGCTGGCGTTAAGATAACGACTGCCCATCTCTGCCTGATATTGTAACAGGCGGCATGTGGGAGGACTCGCAAGGCTTCCATATAAGAACATGGGAGAATTTATTTCACATAGGCACAGAGTGTGTGTTATTTCAGAAACAGAAGACAAGCTGGGCTCTCCTCAGACAGCTCCAGAGTGGCAAAACTTTGTATTTAGGAATTGTAAAAGCTGGTTTCTGCTGTTTACCAAGAGCTACGGTTAAAGGAAAGCCCGATGAACAAAAAGTAGTGGGAGAGGATCCAGATAAACACAGAGAAATGCAGCCCCGCACGTATCCCAGCACGGCTGGTGCTGAGGTGTAAAGATGGAGTTTTTTGATTAGTTCCCATTTTTGTAACCGTATTGGGAAAGGCATTAAGAAAATGTGCCGAGAGGAGCTGGTTACGTTCATGGGGCTATTTTGGTAACTGCATTTTTTTTTCTATTACTGCTTCTATGTTGAAATGTTTCGAGGTTTGGACTAGCAAAACAGGGAGGCAGCCCTCGTCGGGGACATGTCATCGGGTGTGTGATTCAGGGCTCGGTGACAGTTGCTACCGGTTCAGGTTTTATGGCTTTAGGTTGGAGGGTAACAGCCCGTTAAAACCTGCTGCTGCGGAATTCGGAGGGCAGAGGCTTTGCTGAGATCCCTGTTGGGTTTTGACAGCCGGGTGTTTACCTCCAGGTCTGCACTGGGGTGAGCTGAGTAGGTGTTGCCTACCTTTGAGCGTTACAGAGGGTGCCCTGAAGGTTGTTGGGGGGTTTAAAGCAAAATGTATAAGCAGCATGACGGCGGCCCCGGGTAAGCCGAGCCTGAAGCACGAGTGTGGCAGGAGGATGTCTGTGCTGCCCTGGTTCAACTGACACTGCAAACTTTATTTTTGGCACTTTCAGAGATAGCATCTTCATGTTTCCTCTTCACTTGCCTCTTCTCTGCTTTGCATATTATGATTTTCTCTGTTCTCTTCTCTCTTCTCTACATTTGCCTGCATTTCACCTCTGTTCCATCCCACCTCTCTTATGGTTTGGCTTGATTTGAGAAGGGCAACTGGCTCCTTGCCCTCCCCATGGGGTCCTGGTGCTGCCCCATGAGGGGGTTGGGACCCTGACCCCAGCCTGTGGACTGGCAGCAGAGCCAAGGCTGCTTCTCACTGTAATTTATTAACCTGGTGCTCCTACCATGCGTGGTTAGGGTTATTCTCTGCCACACTGTGCAGAAAGCAGGAGCTTGCAGACGGCACTCTGATACTTGGAGGTACCGAGAAGGTGGTGGCAGGTTGGGGGGGTGCCAGGTCAAAAACTTGGCGGAAGGGGTATGGGAGTTGGTTGGTTGGTTGTTTAGGGATCTTGGTCTAGAATCCAGTAGAAATTTGGACTGCTTCAAATGCTATTTCACTGAGTAAAACTTGGCATATTCCTCTCTATTGGTAGATTTTGGGTGGGCTGCCGGGAGGTTTCCGAAGTGTCAGAGGGGAAATGCTGGGGCTGTGGCAAAAAGCTTTGGTCAGTGTGAAATGCTGTATCAAAAGAGGGGCAGCATTGCCCTGCGAAAATAGGACGACCCTTTAGCTTGGCTCACTCTGGCTGCGCGGTGCTCGGGAACCCTCCGGTGCCGGAGCACAGCTCTGATTGTAGAGCCTCGGTGAGGATCTTGCCTTACAGTGAATCACTGGAAATACTTCAGTGAGTTTTCCCTGAATCAGTACTCTGCCTGACCAAAACTGAGCTACGTCTTAGTGGCTTCTAGCCAAGTCCTGTGGGCTGAGTGTTTCCGAAGAGATTCTCAGCACAAGCCATCGTGTTTCCCAGGCAGTGATGCTCCCAGGATTTTCATCACTGCATCTCAGACTCGGCAGAACCCCCCATTATTTTCCTTTTGCCCCTTCTAGGTTTTCCAGTGCCCCCTAGTCTTGCCTCAGTGCCCCAGTGGCGATGCTGCCAGTTCCACCAGTAAGGGGAGTCCCTGCACTAGTGCCTTAACCAGGCTTTAAACCATGCTGGCAAATGACTCTGAAAAGATTATGCTGATTTGTTTCTTTTAAATTTAACCATATTACAACACATAAAAATGGATGGGAAAGCCATGGTAGTTAAAGCCTTTTGCAAGTAATGCTTATTTGATTGGTCATACTAATAAATTGTAGATCATTTAGGAAGTGCAGCTTTGAATAGATTACCCAGCAGGATTAGTGCCTTCGAATTCTCATCACTAACTCAATTTACGTGACCGGAATGGATCAGGGTTATGCTTTTTAAAGTAATTCTGAGTCCAGACCTCTTCAAGTGCTCCATACACAGAACTCAAGTTTATTCTCATGCCACTCTGGGGGGCTGCTTGTGGAATTGAGTCCTTGGCCTTGGGAAGAAAAGTGTGAGGGTGAAAATGCAGTGATTTAATATCTGTTGAATTTCTTCCACACATGCATACTTACTTAAATCCTCAGCTGTTGTCATGCCATGGATTTAATTGATTTGTGCTCGCTGAGTATCATCCCAAGGCATGTAAACTCTAGGCAATACCCTTTAAATTGCTTACAGAGTAGCTAATATTGATATAAGATAATGTGGTAGAAATTAAGTGGAACTGCCACACTTTGTTGTCCTTTTGTTCTCCCAAACCTGCCACTGAAGTGCTGTTGTGCTGCCAGTCTGTGACTCTGAAGCTGTGGCTCGTGTCCTGCAGCATCTTCTGTATTTGTACCAGTCTCTGTCTTTTTTATCAATGTGTTCAAGGCCAGGTTGGACACAGGGGCTTGGAGCAACCTGCTCTAGTGGAAGGTGTCCCTGCCCGTGGCAGGGGTTGGAACTGGATGAGCTTTAAGGTCCCTTCAACCCAAACCGCTCTGTGGTTCCATGATACGTCAGCAAAAAGCCACTTGGTGCTGACCCTAAACCCTGCTCCAAGAACATCCACCAAACCCACCAGCTTGGTTGGTGGAAGTGGAGTGTGAGTCAAAGCCATGTCCTGCCAGGGAGAGTAGGGTGGGAGGCAGCAGGACGGGTGGCTGTTAAGACTCATGGGCTGTTAGGAAGACTCATGCATTTTAGCAGTTACTGGCTTTCCTGTTGTGGTTCTATCACCCAGAATGGTCACAGCCTTGAAGAACGCCTTCACATCCCTGACCTGGGTTTGAATGCAGTCAGTTCTTTAAGCACTGGTGTGGAAATATGGTCACACTGTGCTAAAACACAGCCGGAGTGCCCTGCTGTAGGGTGTTGGTGCTGGTAGGCTGTCCACAGGTTGGAGAGCAACCCATATATCAACCCTGTCAACTGGAATGTAGTTAAAAGTTCTTCCTTTTTTGCTTCAGAATCATCAAATGGTTTGTGTTGGAAGGGACCTTAAAGCTCTTCCAGTTCCAACCCCCTGCCATGGGCAGGGACACCTTCCACTGGAGCAGGTTGCTCAAGGAATGAATCACATGGCATTTGCATTTTAATTCACTGCTGGGGTGTAATTTCCTTTCTCTTCAGATGGATATAGTCAAATCTTCTGTGATGTTTTACATAGGATGAAACAAGGGAGAAACGGCACCTTGTTTTGATATTGGTACTATTTTCAGTGTCTTGGTGTTCTTCAAGTAGAAGTTGATACTGGTGAAATTCAGTAAACGCTGTGCACAGTAACTTGAAACACGTCTGATTTACCTTGCTGGAACCAAATTATTTTCTTTTAAAATACTTTTTTTCCTTTTTCTCTCTTTCTTTTTCCCAAACAGGAGGAGAAAATCCGTTCAGGAGAGACTCTTCTTCATGTAAGTGTTATTTCTGCTTGTTTATGAAATTTACAAAAGGGTCATAAAGCTCATTAAAGCATCCAAATACTGAACATTTACCATGTGTTTATAGAAACTAAGTATAGAGCGTGTAAAAATAGGTTGTAGTTACACAGTAATAACGCTCAGCAACTGTTATCTTAAATCTGTCTGTGCACTTCTGTGCATATCACTGCAGGATTTAGAAACCATTGCAAAGCACTTTGCAGACATCTAAGCAGCATGCCCGTAAAGTTGGTGTGTAAATCCTGGAGGGATAATGTTAAAGTGGTTTGTCCAAAGCAAAGGAGACCTGTAATTTAGAGCTGGTTTTAGCACCCCACAGTCCTTGATTCCCAAACCCTGTGACAAGAGTCAGCTTCTCTGCCTTGGATCCTACAAAATCCAAGTCCTGCCTATAGAGCTATTTGCGTGCATGTGTACTAGTGTGTGCGTGTGTGGGTAATACATACTTGGCCTCAAATAGCCTATAGGTATTTCAGGCCTTTTCTACAACCTCTGGTGTTGCCCATTACAAGAAGAGTAGATGCCACCAGCCGTTGGTGAATCCTGTTGCAAATGTTTTGTGAAAGCATTTGGCTCCAGACTGTCTGCCCGGTCTGGAGGAGCTGGTGCATTATTCTTCATGGGACCAAGAAAGCTGCATGTCATAAAGTTACAAGAGGTTTATTTTTCCACACCACCTACTGACCTGGTTGGCTTGAGGTTCTCACATTTGAAAACTCCTGAGGAGTATAGGAAGCTCCGCTCTGGTATTTCTTCCTAGTAACTAAATCTGATTTAATGTTTTAAGAGGCTGCATAGATGAAGACTCTCATTGCCTTAATGCAAAATTAGCTTAGCAAGGAAAATGACTGCATTGTTCCCAATGCAGGGCCTGCTTTGCATAACTTCCAAGCATGTTCTACACCCAGTGGCATGGCCAGCCCACGAGCACTCACCTCAGGCTCACTGCCCATAAGTCAACATTTGATTTGATTCTGTTATAAATAACATGTACCTCGGAATCGCAGCACTCCATTCCGCTTGCGTAGCAACTGCTGGTTAATCTGTAGCAAAAACGCCGTGTGGTAACAAATGGTTTTTTGCTATTGTTGAGCTGGAATGTTAGTTCAGCTTCTAGATGAAGTGGCTTGCGCAAGGCGCCCCGGTAGACCATGATCTCTGTGGCTTGTACGGTAGTTCTGTAGGCAACCGTGTTCTGCTCTTCCTTTCCCCTGTGCTTCCCTTCATCTTCCACCTGAGCGAGGGGTGGGCTTAGGGGAAGGCAGGGAACTTTGCATCCTGCAGAGCATCAGTGTGGGGTTTATATGAAGCCCATCGTTAGTCAAGGATCTTTATTCCGGTTGTGTTGCTAGCAGAAACGTTGTAAGACACTTTATTTCAAATAGCTTTAAACCACTAAGTGTTCTTTGGCTGGTTTTATGGATATCATAACACAGTCTTTT
>NW_009937672.1:5888-11655 GCF_000696875.1 Nestor notabilis
AGCCAGTAGTAGTTGAAGGACTCCCCACAAAGGATTAAAGAATCCTCCTTCCCTGCAGCTGGAATTCTAGCTGAGACTAGATTAAGAGTTTGTATCTTTGAGAAGGTACATCATAATTTTTAAAAGGTAATGGAGAAATAAAAATCCAGAAGGCTTTTGGTTATGACCATTTAAACCAGTAGTAGCTCATTATTATTTCACTCTAGTGTAGGAAGTTCAAACCTTTTGAAAAGCACATCCTTCCCAGAGGCAAATAGTGCAACAAAACCACCTTTTAAAGGGAGAAGCTCCCAAATAGAGAAAAACCTGAAGAGACAGACCCCACAGCACTGGCTCTGTGGTGCCTGGAAGCTGCAGAACAAGAGTGCAGTGCAGATCTGAAGGGGTTTATTTGGAGATTTCAGTCTCACAAGTAATTGGGAGCTTCCTAAGTCCAATACATGTAGTCTAAAATGAATGAGCAATGAAAAGTTTGTGGTCCAGAGGCCATTTGTGGTGCAGCCTTCCATCACCTGCTGTGGCTTTTCAACAGCTAACGGCAAGCTTTGAGCATCAGAGCCTCTCTCTTCTGGTTCTGTGCATGAAATATTACGACTTTGACTCAATAACTCTATTTGTGCCTGTCTGTGCATTGGCTGCCCTTGGCTTCCTCAACTGTGTGAGCTTCCAAAAGAGAGGTAAACTCCAGGGATGGGAATAGGAAGGGTACAGTGAAGTGTCAGGTTGATGAAGCACCCAGGACAGGGACTTCTCCAGGCCGTGTTCAGAGGGGGTTGACTCCTGTGGTGGTGAATGTTTGATGGGGATTAACCCCTCAGGACAGTGACTTGGCCTGGTCACCACAACAGGAGGTGACCACGTAGAGACAGGACTCCTTGTGACAGTAACCAGCCATATGTAGTTGTAATGATAAGAAAGGGACCGTCTTATTGTAGTCGCTTTGCCACAAATACTACCACAATTCATTACTTTCCATCAGTGCCTCATCCTATGGAGGAATCACCACTGCCCATCTACATTGAGGAGGGGACAGAAGTCCCGACTGGTGAGTGCAGTTGGGATGGGATATGTTTAAGGGGGGGTATAATGGTACTTGGGGTTTATATTCCTCACGTTTATCTATACCCATTTGTCATTGAAAATTTTAAGGCCTGTTGCAAATGTTCTGGGATTTTTATTTTTATATTCTTAATGCAAGTGTATTTTAGAGCTCTTGAGGATGGTTAAATACTGTTAGTGTTGGTTTTCAGCTAATCATAAATCAAAGTACATAAATCATAAATCAAAGTACATAATATATGTAGTGACATTGAAAGCTTCCGTTCAGGATCTCTTAACACAAGGCTGGGGAAGACCATGAGTATCACAAGAGGTAGTTCCCACTTCAGCCTTTCACCTTGGTGTTGAGATGCTCGGAATAATCAGCCAGCTGGGTCAGCAGTTTTTGTCTTGCTGACACTCTCCTGCCCAGCACCCAGCAGACTCAAATTGCACACACTACTGGACAGCCAGAAGAGAGTTAGAGAGCCTTGCCATTACCTGTGTTACACATCAGAGTGCTGCACACCCCCATTTCTGAGCTCTGGTGTGGATGGGTTGTCACTACATGGATATATAGTTTTGGGTGGTTTGTTTTGTTTTAAATAGAGCAGCAATTTTTCAGATAACCCATAAAGAAAGAGACTAAAATATCAGTAATCTGGACTGTGATGATCTCTTTGGACTTTAGAAAGCTCCGATTGAAGCATTTCCTGGATCCCCTTCCTTATCCAACCTGTTCTTGGTTGCATACAGTAAGTGTGCCTTGGCTATCACCTTGAGAGCCTGCCTTGTTGAGCAGATGTGTCTCTTCAAATAACTTTTTCTTATTATATATCCTGAAATTTTCCATTCCAAAATTCAAGCAATTGCTTCTTGTCCTACTGTCTTTTGAGCTAGATGAATTACCTTCCTCTACACGCAGCACCTTGAAGGTATTTATAGCTGGATCTGAGCCCAGGAGTCTTCTCGTTTATAGACCATATTAATTTAGCTCTCTTACTCTCTCCTTAGATCATTTTTATTGTCCTTATTTGTATTTCCTTTAATTTTTCTATCTCCTTTCTAATCTGTGAAGACTTGAACAGCTCGTACTATATGCACTGTGATTGTTTTGCCATAGCATTATGCTTTAGATTTCCATATCATCCCTTCATATGTATGCAATCAGAAATAGCTTAGCCTTAGACCCTTCTCCTGCATCACTCAGTAACACCACCTGGAGAAGGTCTGTTCCATGGCTAATCTTACCTGCCATCACCTTTAGGTCTTTCTTGGATTCACAGCTGTGCAGTTAGCTGTTACTCAGGCAATGGCACTGCTCTCCTGAGATGCAGGGCTTTATACTTCCTAGCACTAAATCCCCACACTTACTTTCCTCAGGAATGATTTAAGATAGTATTCCTCTGTATCTGTGTTAATACCCTGGGATTTTATCACTTACATAGAAGTTGTTACTGGTTTACCATGTATAGAGCAAAGTACTTAAAATTTTATGTTACAGCTGCCTTCTGCACATTACTCCAGTCTCCTTTCCCAGCTCCATCATTCTTGTTTGCATACCTTCCAAACTTTTCCTTCCTCTAGTTATCAAAGTTCATAATGTATAAACCAGCAGGTTTAGCCTTCTCCTTGTCTTTGTTTTGTACCTTTTCTCATACAATTAGTGCGTTGTTGCTGTGTCTCTTCTGTGCATGGCATGATGTGGTCTTTCCCACAGCAGATCATCTTTTCCTCACTTCTCCTGGGGTTGTAGTGAGCTGAACATCTGCTCAACGTGCAGCCCCTCTTATAGAACCATTCAGGCTGGGATCTGCCACAGCCCTTGTTATTTCATCTTGTCTTTCCCATTGCACTGAGGAAACCCAGCCTGCTGGGATGGTGGCACCTGCGCCAAGAAACATACTGTAAGGCTGATGAATCACAAAACTGACCAAGCAAACAAACAAAACCAAACCCTATGAGTGAAAAGCTTTTTAGCGGGTGTTTGCTCAGTGTTGTCATGAAGCAGGTTTGTTGGAAATGCAGCAGGAGCTGTGAAATGGCCAGATTGGGTTGGGGAGGGCACCGTGTTTGCGAGCTGTGGTTGAGGGGAATGAGTGGAAAAGGTAAATGATGCAGAGATGGGAGCAAACCACAAGCTTCAAGTTGGGTATTTCAGGGCTTCTTTAATAATGTAAGTCCTCAAGTCATCTGCAAAATGCTGACTTGGGTCTGGGTCTCAGTTCTGGGCTTCCTTTCCCTTGAGCTTACCAGCGTGGTCCAGATCCAAGGTGCCTGTTTGTACCTGGAGAGACTAGAATAGTTGAGATGGAAGCAGAGTAACACACAGTGCAGTGGTTAAAACAACCCAGCACAACCATCATGTGTTTTTAAAGGGTTGTTTAGAGACCATAGATTATTTCCTCAAACACATTTAGGATAGTATATGGAGCACGTGCTGTTCTGGCCCAAGCCTGCCTGGTGGTGGTAGGTCACTTTGTAGCTTCTGTATTTATTAAAAAAACCAGAGAAATCAGGAGGTTATTTCAGAGTCTAAATTTAACACTAATTATTTCAAGCAGTCGAAAAAGGAACATGAATCTCACTTGTTTATTACAGCTGCTTCGTGAAAACAGCAGCTACAAATAATACCCTGTAATGAAAATCTACTTAACACTGTCATGAGTTACCCAACAAGAGAACAAGTGTGGGGGGTCTGGACAAAGGCAGCATTGCCTCCTCTGGAGGGAGGGTCTGTGTTGAAGAGAAGGTGGTTATTACTTAAATGCTGGTTTTATCTCCTTGGGTGAAATGAATATCATGACACTTCTGCATAGATGAGTACAACTTTTGATTGGAAAAAGGTCTGATCTCTACTTATTTTTTATGTGCTTCTGCACTCTCTCAAGTACATTCCTAGAGGAGGGTGGGTGAGATGCAACAAACATGTTCATAAATGAAAGATGTTTCTGAGGAGATTTGTGAGTGCTAGCAAAGAATCCTCAGAATAAGCATAGAAGAGGGCAGGTTAGACCCTGGCAGGCTTGGTTCAGGCAGTTTCAACAGTCTTCCACACAATTAAACACTTCAGGAGATTCAAGGTGAGGAAACAGGCAGAGCAGGTTGTTGTTCACCATTGCTGTTCATGTTAGGGTCATGGCCATATTCCCCCATCACCATTCGGGACCTGTTGTGTTAAACACTGAAGAAATCACTGAGGCAACAGAGTCCAAATTTACCTTTTATAAAGCAAAAACCTGGGAACAAAATATTTGTATTGGCAATCATTCTGTTTGGCCCATAGAGAACACCAGGGGAGTACTTGCCTCCTCGGGGATCAGGGAGCAGTAGAGCCCTGGGCTGAAATGTTTGCTTTTGTTTTTCCTTCCAAGTTGCATTTTGAGATGTTGGTATTGATAAAAAAAAGAAAACATAGAGATTCAGGATCTAATTCTCAACTGGTTTATTCCAATGTAACTGTGTTGATTCCAGTAGCATTGCTATTGCTTTAGTGTTGTGTAAGCAGTGAGCCAGATCCCCTTGTTGAGGACTCAGTCATACTGACCTTGAATCCCGTGGCACTTCTGCTGGAGCTTTGAGTCCCTACGTGAGCAAAATCCCAGCAATCCACTTCATAGAACCCCAGACTGGTTTGGGTTGAAGGGACCTTAAAGCACATCCAGCTCCAACCTCCCGCCACGGGCAGGGACACCTTCCACTAGAGCAGGTTGCTCCAAGCCCCTGTGTCCAACCTGGCCTTGAACACTGCCAGGGATGGGGCAGCCACAGCTTCTCTGGGCACCCTGTGCCAGCGCCTCAGCACCCTCATAGGGAAGAACTTCCCCCTCAGAGCTCATCTCAATCTCCCTCTATCCGCAATTCTCTCTTACTGATCCACTTTTGCTAATGAAAAGCACTGGCTTCATTGGACTTGTGTCAAATGTATACAAATGTTAGGGAGACCTTGCCTGGAAGGGATTTTTTCCCCCCATGAAATCATCTTTGTATGATGGAAAGCTCCATTAGCGCTCTGAAACCATATTCTCTTGGTGGTACTCACAAGTCATGGTGTAGCCTTGGCTCCTCCGAGTAATCTTGATGACGGGAGAAGAATTTTCTTGTAATTGCACAGTTTCTTCCCTCCTTTTAAGGATCTCTCATTCTATATTAATGATAAAAACTGGATTTCCAGTCTGCCCATGCTCTTGGGCAGACTCAGTGAAAGACAGATTCTATATTATATCTTTGTCCTCTTCAATAAGAGAGTTAGAGCTGGTTTTTAAGGAGGATGACCATAAGAAGTGCACCTTTCCCAGGCAAAAAGTATTCTTTCTTTCTGCCTGGGAAAGTATTCGGCCCCTTACGGGGTGCTGGCTGTGTGTGTCTCTAGGAGGTTGTCTTCCCTTGGAAGTGAAGAGAACCATTTCTGTCGTATGCACTTCAGGGTTTGCTCTTTCATGGGGTGTTGGCACATGAAAAGCTTGATTTTTGCCAGACACTGAGTGCCTTCTGCAAGGTATTGAGTGCCCTCCTATCCTTTGCAGCCAAAAAGGACTTGATTGCTCTTGGCATCAGGCAGATCTGGACCCAGAAGACCACAGGTAGTATTTACCAATTATTTATGTGCTTTTGCATGCCAGAGGTTGTCTGAATGGATTTCCCCAGCATACAGGAGATTTCAGGCGTTAATGACACTTGCCTGCCACTAAACCCATCTTTTTTATTAAATAATAATAATAAAATAATA
>NW_009937672.1:11686-29188 GCF_000696875.1 Nestor notabilis
GACATTTATTGCAGTGCCATGGGGAAATTAAACCCTCCCCCAAATTAACTACAGTCCAAGTAACTATTAGCTCTTTAGAGCTATTGCAAATGTGTGAGTTATATACCCTGAATGAGCACCATATGCCAATTTATTGTGTCACAGTGAGTCACAGGACACATTGTGGAAAGCAATAATTGCCTGGCATGCATTGTAACACTGAGTAGGGTTTTTTGTTTGGTTTTCTTAAGGGAATATGTTTTTACTCTGACAATAAAATGAGTATTGTCTGATGTGCTGCCACCAGGGACTGTTGCTTATTTTATACTTAACCTGGAGCTTACCCATTTCCTACTCGCTGCACACACCCTCTGTTTCTTTTTCTTTCCAACTGCTTGCATTGTATGCGTGCGCTATCAGAATATGAACATTGAGCCTTCCATTTGGTATCGTCTTGGCATTTTGTGTTAATCCTCCTCTCCTTTTTCCTCCTCACCTTCTTTCTTTGCCTGATAGGGAAATTCAGGTTGGTTACAAGGAAGAAATGTTCACTCTGGGTGGAGTGAAGCAGTGGGGTGGGTTGTGCAGAGGTTGCACAGTCTCCACTCTTGGAGGTTTTCAGAGCTTGTCCACATAAGGCCATCAGCAACCCAGTGTGAGTTTGATACTGGCCTTTCTTTGAGCAAGAGGCTGGGCTATGTCGACCTCCAGAAGTCCCTTCTAACCTACGTTATTTTATGGTGCTGTTTAATGCCCATTTCCCATTCTGATTCATCCCTGGTGCTGTGCGTGTCATTAAGTCCTCACTCCCCGTTGGAGTCACTCCCATTTCTACCAGCATAGACTAGGAGCGACCTCCTGAAGGTCAGTGAACTCACAGTGGGTTTACTCACATGGGATCAAAATCAAGATGTAAATTGTAACTTCAGATGAGATTAGGAGGTGAAGTTTGGGTCTCTATGAAGCTAGTTGGAATTTTTACCAGGATTTCACTTGAGCTCTCTCCAAGTCTTCATTAAGTGCCAGTTGACGTTACCTGTTGAAGAATGTGATGTAATTATATTGGGACAACGAGTATTTATAAAGTAAAGATTACCTTTTTCCGTTTCGGTTACAAATCCCTTTCCCAAGCAGCCTGGAACAGAGCTTTGGGGTATTTAGGATTTAGTGAGCCACCAACTGCCCTGGCTCAGCCGTTACGTGCGGGTTTCCTCATGTGGCTGTAACCACGTGAGGGAATTAATGCTGCACAGAGCATCTGCTCCTCAGCTAAACACCCTCCCAGCCCTGCAGCTGCCTGCCAAAGAGCTTCGGACGTGCAGAGGGGCATCTGTGAGCTCTACAGGGTAGCAAATTCTCAGGGGTTGGCCAAAACCCACCCTTTGTCAGGACAATGTTATTTTAATTATGCTGAAAGAAAGCAAAACCACACTCAGAGTCTCCATCTCGGTCTGGGGAATTATCAGCCATCACCTAGGTATTATAGAAAATAAAATAATTAAAGAAACTAGGAAATAGAACTACAGGAATAGTTCTATAGGGTTACTCTTCCAATTCTACCAAGATAAGATGATTTTTCTCCATATCTCTCCTTTATCAGCAAGAAATTTATTGCTTATGCGAACACGTTATTTCCCGTCAGGCTCTGTCAAAGGTAAACTTTACCAGTGGGGTGACTGTAGTGGGTTGAGGAAAGTCTAAATATGAGCAACCAAAAGCCTTTGTTGTCCGTTCTTATGCAAGGCAAGATTCTAAAATCAAGATTTAACAACACAGCCTTGCTTTTGTATGCTGTTTCTAGTGATTGCTGCCCTCCTTATTCTGTAACAGCATCAGTTCTCTCTCCTCACATGGATCCTCTTTAAATGATGTAGAAGGTTGCTCTTTCAAGTGTGAAAAAGGTGTTGTGCCATGTAGAGGGAATACAGCAGTAGAAGATACTGTTACTCAGTAGAGTTGAAGGTCCATTCTCCTCTACTCTTCCTGCAGTTCACAAGCTATAGATTGCAAGTCAAATTTAATAGCCAGATAATACTGACATGAGGAATTTAGAGCAATGCATCTGGCTCTGAATCACCTAAGTTTCTCCTTCTGCAGAGCTGTCTGAAGTTCATGTAGCTATTGCACACGTTACTTCCTTACAATAACCCAGAAAAGTAAACCAAAGGAAACCTTTCTACCTTTAGTTTACATACGGAGTGTTTTTATGGCTACCTCGGCTGTTTGCCATGTCCCCATCATTTATGGTAGAACTACAAACAGTTTCCCACCTTTCTGTAATTAGCTTTTGCACACACACAGAGAAACTCCTGAAAAGCAATTGTAGCCATGGTGAGAACTGCTTTAGATATTAAAAGTTAATGTGCCACATTAACTTGACATGTAAGCGTGTTCACTTAGCGCAATTTCATCTGAGAGCCTCATCTGTTCAGCTCTACATCTCCGAACTGGGTCAACAGGAGTAGGTTAAGTTTACAGCGGTGAAGCGAGGACTATAAAAGCAGCCTGCAATGAAAACCATCAGCTGGTGTGTGCTTGGCAAGATAAGAGATGGAGAAAAATACTCAGGCTGTTGTATGTTGTTGTGCTGTATTTGGGGATGCTTCCCTGCGAAAGCCAACAGAAGAGCCTGTGAGATTGACACTGGTGTGAAGGAAGGGCTGCAGCTACTTGTTTCTTGTACTGGAGCCAGCTTTGCTCTTATAAAATTCCCTTTGGAGGCAGCAATTCCAGGGTGAATTCGATGGGGCTTTTGTCGAAGTAGTGTGTGGGATCAGGGTATGTTTGTGCTTGGTGTGTGCTCGGCACTTTGCAGGCCGTGGTATGCAGAAGTGGTCTACGTGTTGCTTTCCCTGGAGAACTGAAGTATTTGTTCTGGTGCTGTTTGGTTTTCATATCTCTTGCCATGGAACCGAGTGCAGCGCTCTGTCTGTGAACGCTGATGTCAGAGGTCCATGGTGACAGTGAACCGAAAATGCACCTCTGATGGGGAATCGGTCTGAATTATGTCATATTTTAAAGCAGACTGGTTTAGTGGTCAATACCAAAGGTTTTACTTCCAACTCAGCCCCCTAAAAACGATGCTACTGAGCAGAAATCTGTGGTTTTGAACCACATCATGCCTGAGGAGGAGCCTGTAAGACGTAGTGGTATTCCTTCTGAAATGCCCTCCAGGAGCATGGTGAGTGGGTCTGGCCAGCCATGAGCGCTCAGAGGACAGAGCTGGAGCTGGAGACGGAGCCAGGGCTGTTCTGGATTAAACAGAACATGCCGGTGTCCAGCCGTGCAAGCCAGCACCTGGCACCAGCTGCATGAAAGCAAATAAACACCATAGTGTCCACACAGCTTCGCTTTTCTTTGTCTGTGTGTGAAAGTCTGCAGTTCACTGACCTGCCCTGCAAAGTTGTGCTCTCTGTGAGCTTGGTCACCACTTCTTCTTTTAGCACACCCTCTGCAGACACCCCCCCAGCGCTGTTTTGCTCTGCACCTATCTGTAGTTTCGATACCATTTCCTGTGTGAAACTTCAGATGCTTAAAGTTCCTGTTCCCTTTTTGAAGGAAAGAAAACAACAACAGTAAATTAAACTTTGGGATGCTTTGGAAATCTCTGGTGGCTGAAGGCTTGTGAGCACTTTGGTGGCAAGGGTCATTGCTCCACCTTAGCTCCAGATCTTAATCGTCTACAGCTCATTTCTCGCAGTGAATCATATTTTTGCTGATAATTACTGCTAGCGTGGAGGAGAAGTCAAGACTGAGATCAAAAGCAGCTCACTTAGTCATTGAGTATTAGAGCTCATGGCTCTGTCGCCAGGGCTCTGTGACCTTCTCAGACTTTACAGCCCAGTAATGGGGCTAACGCTGCTGATCGCGTGCGTGTAATAGCTGTTTTCCTGGTACAAATTAGCTGGCTGGTTTCCACCCATGGTACCGTGTTGCACAACTCTGCCTTGCGTTAATGTGGGCTAGAAAAACAGGCAGGCGTCCTGCACGTGGGGCATGGGGACAGCGAAGAAGAAAGGGTTGTTCTCCTCTACCGATGGGGTTGTATGACATGTCCAGGGGGAATGGCTTTAACCTGCCAGAGGGGAGATTGAGATGAGCTCTGAGGCAGAAGCTCTTCCCTGTGAGGGTGCTGAGGTGCTGGCACAGGGTGCCCAGAGAAGCTGTGGCTGCCCCATCCCTGGCAGTGTTCAAGGCCAGGTTGGACACAGGGGCTTGGAGCAACCTGCTCTAGTGGAAGGTGTCCCTGCCTGTGGCAGGGGTTGGAGCTGGATGAGCCTGAAGGTCCCTTCAACCCAAACCAGTCTGGGTTTCTATGGTTCTGTGTTTAAACAGCTGCCACAGGTGGGATAGAAATCCATCCTCAGTTATTGTTTAAGTTAAGGTGGATGGATAGAGGCAATAAAAACACAACTCTGTCTTTGTGTGCAGGTGGCCTAGCCAGGTATGGCAACAGCCTGGTTACAAAGCTCATCAAAGCCATTAAGTGGGCATGGAAAACTCAGCTTGTTTTTCCAAAAACATATAATCTTACATCTGTTTTTTACTTAGTTGGAAAGCATGTTAAAAAAGTACAGTAACCTTCAATGCAAGAAACTTGGAACAACTTGGGATCAAATTTGCAGCAACTTAGGATCTCATTCTGGGATCTAATTACTGCAAACTTGTCTTTGTCATCGCTCATTGGATGGGGTTTTGAGCAACCTGCTCTAGTGGAAGGTGTCCCTGCCCATGGCAGGGGTTGGAACAGGATGAGCTTTAAGGTCCCTTCCAATACAAACCCTTCTAGGATTGGTATGAAAGTCCTGAACACTTGCATTGGCAAACTCAAGAAATTTAAGGGTAAATTTAGAATTAGTTGAAGGAAAAAAAAACCCCCATGTGAGGGTGGAATGATTTATTCCCAAGGAAAAAAAAGGTTTGAAATAATAAAGTCATACATTGTACTGCCATTTGCTTCACTAAATGGCTACTTTCTTGTTTCTCTTCCCTGCACTGGGGACTGCTTAGTTATTGTGGCATGGAGATTGCTGTCTGACATTAACACGCCTCATAGGATCGATATGTTATTAATCACATGCAGAAAATTCAATAAGCACGGTGCACACCACTGCCTGTTCAAGTTCATAAGCTTTGTGGGCCTTAAGGTTTTTGCCTTTTTTGTAGCAGGATGAAGGGCATCCCTTACAGGTTTTGATGGGATTTATTTGTGGCAATAGAACTAATTGACACCAAGACTTACTAGGGAATTGCAGTCCGCTCCGCAGCAGGCCTTCAGAATTGAAAACAAAGTATGACAATGCTTGTTCCTTTGGTCACAAGTTGTGTAACTGCAGGATACAGGGTGGTTGAAGAGTTGAGGATGTGCACAGCTTGTTCAGTCTTCTTCAACAATGTCCATCTTGCTTGGAAAGGCATCACCTTGCCACATCACTTGGGTCTACTCCTGCATTTTGTTAAGGGCACTGTCTTCAAGATGAGGGCCTGGAGCAGTGGGGTCACCTGGTGACTTAATGTTTTTCACTTTCATGATGGGAGAGCTGATACTGCACTGGGAGTATGCAGGGAGGGCAGTGGGGAGCTGGTGCTTCTTTCCAGGCTGTTAGCAGGAGGCTGTTAGCTGGCACACTTGGAGGCTTTAAATCAGGTCAGCAGTTGGCTTCATGTGAACGAAACCAAGTGTTAACTGGATGTTCTCCTGCATATAACTACCAGTACCATGTACAAGGGAAGAGCAGTTTCCCTTCATTCTCCCTGGCCCTGCCAACCCTTGCTTTCACACTGCTCTGGCCCACGTTGTAAGAGTCACTCTTCTTTGAGGAGGGGACAGAGGAAGAAGACTGTGACTTTCTGGTGCAGGATGACTGTTTTCTCGCTGGGATACAAGAGGCACTGTGCCCACTGAGGGTTTCGGTAGGATGGAGTAATAACCAGTGTGACAATATGTGTCAGTCCTCTACTTCATTGAATTACAGAATGGTGTGGGTTGAAAGTGACCTTAAAGCTCCTCCAGCTCCAAGCCCTGCCCCGGGCAGGGACACCTTCCACTAGAGCAGGTTGCTCCAAGCCCCTGTGTCCAACCTGGCCTTGAACACTGCCAGGGATGGGGCAGCCACAGCTTCTCTGGGCACCCTGTGCCAGCGCCTCAGCACCCTCACAGGGAAGAAGTTCTTCCTACATCCCATGCTCTTCCTCACTGATGGCTGCAGGGGCCAGTGCTGCCCTGGGCCACCTCGCTGGGGAATCAGGCTTATCCCTCTGAAGCTGGGAAGCATCATCTTTGCTTCAGCCCCTGTGTTCAGGATAAGGGTCATGTTCCCTCTGAAACCCAGTAGAGTTTCTGTATATTGGTTCTCCTTTCTACCCCGTACAATGGGAAAGGAGTTTTTAATTTCCTGCTGTCCTGAGTTTAGTTGTAACTGCTCCATTCTTTCACATAAATAAGTAGAACAAAATGAGCATCAGGAGTGTTACATGGCTGCAGACTATGCTGCTGAAATCTGAGCAAAGATGCAGGATTTTGTAACAGTTCTGTGCTGTGACACGGTACCTATTTGAAGCATTTGAAGAGCATAAACGGAATCACCAGCAAGAAAAAAGCATGTGGGGAGGAAAAAAGATACCTTTTGTCCAGACCACAACTGATGAAAAAGAAAGTGCATTAAGCCCAGGGCTTTCCTTTCAGAATAGACCAGCTTTATAAAAGGAGTGCACTTCGCTCCTACAAAACTTTCAGTAGCAGATTTTCCAGTCAATCTTAGAAGACTGAGAAAAGTCTCATAGTGAAAGAAAAGGAAAGGAAGAAGAAGTGAGAAGGGAGATGGTGAAAGTTGGAGGGTAAACTGAGAAAGAAGAAAGGACAAATGGAAAGATGTTTAAATAACCCATAGCCAGGGAAAAGTTATCAGAAGAAGAGGGGCCCATTGAAGACAAAGAAAACAGTGAGATGCAGTGCAGGGGATGTAGAGGCATTTTTAGGAGGAGGACAGGCAATGTGTGCAATGAAGGGAGCAGTATTGTTTTTCAGAAAACATGGGTATGTTGGTCAATGAAGCAGAAAGAACTTAGATATGAGCTAAGGCTGATGTATGAAGTCAGGTGCTCTTTGGATACCGGTGTGGCCTCCAGGGCTGCCACAGAAAGGCTTTTTCTTCTGCACATCAGCAAGACTTGCGCTAAAGCCATAAGTTTGATCAAGGGGCTGTTTATTTTAATCATGTATTGATTGGCTTAACCACAGTGCTCCGGGAGGGAGGGAGAGCTGTCAACATCGAGATTTACAGCTTTCAAAGTTCCAAGTAATCCTAGGAAATGAGCCAACCATAATAAATGCAGTTTTATTCGGGACCTGATCCTACTACTGTTGAAATCAATAGCAGCTTTTCCATTGCTCTCAATGAGAGTGGAAGCTGTTTATTTGAAGAGCAGCTCTGATCCAGCAATCAGGGCAGCTAATTTTGAAATATTCATGAATGTGAATATAAAATAATAATAATAATTAAAAAAAGAGAACCAACCCACAAATAGATTGGCAGATCTAGGAAAGCTCAGTGATTTCCAAGATGCCAAAGGAAAAAAAGGCAGAAAATAGGAGCGATGGTAATGTCTAAAGCAGGGTTATTGAAAATAACTGTGTGATAAACAGATGTCCTTCAAAAGCCATTGAGACAGAAGAAGAGAGAGCACTGAGAAGCTCAAGACATACAGTCTGCCCAGGCTGAACGTAGTAGAAAAGGGTCCTTGAAAGCAAAAGTAGTGGTGGTACACATCACACTCCAAAAGTAGTCTATGGAATCAATCATACAGTCATTCCCATGAAGGTCAGAGACTCTCTGAGTATGTACTTTGCTTTTAGTTTTCTAAGGGAAGAAGGAGCTGGAAAACAACTGTCCAGTTGTTCTAGTCATCAGTTCAGTACCTTGAATCCCTGTTCAACGTTTATATGCACTGGCCAAAAGAGAAGCAGCGCCTTTGCTGTGGTTTCTGTTCTTCAGACACAAGACAGGGCATACACAAATATTTACAAATACCTATCTGTGTGTACAGGCAGACTTTGGTTGTCATGTTTCCATCACCATGGGGAAAACCATTGTCTGGAAGACTTGATTTTTAAAGATTATAAAGTGAGGTGGCATCCTCAGGGCTCCTTCTGGGAGGTGTTAACCTGTGTTGGTCGCCTGTCTCTGGCTGTAAGAAGCTTGGAGTGGATCATGACTGTAATCCCAAAGTAGAAATTGGACAGTGTATTTTCAGATGTGTGATCCATGGGTTGTCTGTCAAAAAAAAGCCGGTGGCTCAGCAGTAATGTTGTGTCTGTGCTGACAACCAGCAGGTCCTCTTGTGCCGGTGGCCTTCTCCCGTCGCATCTCATCGTCTGATCCCTCTGCCTCCCCCTTCCCTTACACCTCATTTGTTGCATGTTATGAAGGATTACATTTCAAGGTCAGTGTTTTTTAAAGGGTATGGGTTATCCGAGGTGCAGCCTGGACGTGCGAAGTTAGGATGGCTGTAGCACAGTAGATGGCCGCGGCTGCGTTGGCTGTGACAGCGCTCTGCAGATGGCTAATCTTTTGGTATTTTCAGCTGTGCACCAAAGACTGAGCAGTCACGGAGGGCAGGAAGAGAACCTGGGGTGTTGTAGGGGTATTTCACATGAGAAGATTTATGCACCAGGAGCAAGGGTCAGATGGGTGATTCTCCTGCAGAGGAAGAAGAGCCTTTGAGGTGCTTCTGGCTGCACCGGGGAGTAGATGTTCGAGAAGCACAAAGTGCCTGTGCTTGCTCCCTTGTTGCTTTGCAGTGTTTTACCAGCATCCATTTGACAGTAAATAACTAAACTGAAAGAGAGGAGCTTGAGATGAGCTCTGAGGCAGAAGCTCTTCCTTGTGAGGGTGCTGAGGTGCTGGCACAGGGTGCCCAGAGAAGCTGTGGCTGCCCCATCCCTGGCAGTGTTCAAGGCCAGGTTGGACACAGGGGCTTGGAGCAACCTGCTCTAGTGGAAGGTGTCCCTGCCCGGGGCAGGGATTGGAGCTGGAGGAGCTTTAAGGTCCCTTCAACACAAACCATTCCCTGATCTTCAGCTAATAGGGGTTTGTACCAGTGTACATGAGAGCACATCCTAGGCCTGTCACAGTCCAGATCTGTTCTCCCCTTGCTTTTGGATCAGGCTCTAGCAGTTTGGCTGGACTGACTCTGGTAGCATGCTGTAAACAGCAGGCTGGACTGCTGCTTTTTATTTATCCTTATTAAGTTCATCAGATGAAGCCAGAGCTTCCTGGGGCCATCCAAAGCTTCCTGGAGGGGGTACTCTCACAGGCAGATGTGGCTCCTGGAAAGGCAGACGTATGTGTCTGGGAGGCAGACTTGGATTGCTCCTTTTGGACTGTGTGGTTGTAAGAGCATTTTCTTACAATATATTTCCTTGGGGGAATCAGATGGACTTAGATCTCGGATACCATCCCCACTAAGTGATACAGTAAAAATAACCTATTATTCTCTGGTTCTGACCTGGGCGGTGACAACATATTGTTTCAGCATCTCTGTCAGACTATTTCCCTTAAGAGCCATTTTAACCTCACCCAGTGGGACATAACTAAAGGAAATGAAACTCCAACCCCATTAAGGAAAAAGACAATGCCTTTCACTAAACAAACTTTATTTTCTTGGCTTTTCTTCGCCAAGGAGAATCGCCCGTACCCCCCACCCTTGCAGCCTTTGTAGACAGTTCCTGTAATTGGGAATGGCTGGGTGGACACCAATGGTTGGCAGCAAAGGGGGATAAATCCGACATCCCTTGAACGTGACATGGGCTGGGACCGCAGTCCCAGGTGGCCACTTAGCGACAATTCCTGTGGTACTGGTGGACGGTACGTGCCTGCCAGCCACAGCTGCGGCTCCTCGGAACACAACCGGGACTTGAGCAAGACTAGATAAGAGACACACAGTGAAGCTGGGCTGTAGCTACCCTTGTGCAGGCCTTGGGCAGTTACTGTACTGTGCCCTGCTAGTGAGAGCTGGGGGCTTGCAATGATGTGGTGGTGGCCCATTTCCTGGCACCTGTGCAGTGAAACAGCCACCCCAAAAGCAAGCCTGACCTTGAGGATTTGAAGTGTCTGGGCTAAAGGAAAGATCACGATTCAAGATCACAATTCACCTTGAAGCTGTGGCTGCCCCATCCCTGGCAGTGTTCAAGGCCAGGTTGGACACAGGGGCTTGGAGCAACCTGCTCTAGTGGAAGGTGTCCCTGCCCGTGGCAGGGGTTGGAGCTGGAGGAGCTTTAAGGTCCCTTCCAACCCAGACCAGTTTGTGATTCTGTGGTCTTCACACTCCAGCTAAGGCAGAACCCAAATTTACACTCAGTAATTAGGTTTTCAAGCATGGCCATTAATTTGGGGGTGTCTTAAGGCAAATTAGAAATCCCTTTTTAACATGCAGCCCCACACAGTGACGGAGCAGGAGTCTGATAGAGGCACCGTTTCACACTGTGCATGCGGGTAATTAGGACAAGCCCCAGGGTGATCACCTTGTCCCCTTGTTAGGGTTTGCAGAATGCAATCAATCGGTCAGGCTTGCAAAGCCCGAGTGGAACTGAGTCACACTTGGGTCAGAGTAAATCCGCAGGCAAGAAGATTAGAGCTGGTGGAAAAAGAAAGAACTCTGTGTGGCAGGATAAAAGCAGGTTGCACAAAACTGAGGTCCTGGAAGAGTTTTTAATCTTGGAGTTGGGCAATGCCTGTAGGTCCCCTTGGGTTTCTGACACAAAGGTAGCCCACGTGCCCCCCTGCTCTGTTTTGGGGTATTTCCAGTATCAGTCCCCACGGGGAGCAGTTAAGCTCCTATTTCAAACCTTAATCCTGCGGGGATCTATAAATCTATGTATCTCTGTGCCCTGTTAAGCAGGTTTATGGCTGTCCCAGCAGTTCACTGAAAAGTTGTCTGGAAAACAAGAGCCTACCCTGAGCTGTAGGTGTGAGTTACTCTCCCCTTTGCTCACTTTCTTCCTCTGATGATAAGTTGTTTCAGTAACCCCTGTGAAGAACAGCTTCCATGAGTGACGGTCTGAGTGCCCTCCATACCTCAGCCCAGAATAGCCTGTTGCCTGATGGTTATGACATTCTCTTGCGAGATGAAAGATACGGCTTCAAGCAGCAGAAATAGCAAAAGAAAGTGAAATTGGGCTTCCAACATGCCTGGTTGCTGTTGTAGTGAGAGCAGGACATCAGCCACCTTGTAGGTACCTCTTTGAAGGAAAGCAGTTGCACCTACTTACTTTTTCTTCTCTCTCAAGAGATGACTCCAGGGGATGGTGCAGGGTGGTGCCTGTTTGGGGCTTGGAGTGAGATGTGGATGTCCCAGGGAGGTTTAAGGCTGCTGTGAATCCCTCCTGGCGGCACCTCTGTGCATCTCCAGGCATGATACTAGGGGCACAGGGTAGCTGTTGTGAATTAATGCCCCAAAGCAACTAGCTGCCTGAAGGCTGGTATAGAGCTGGCCCTACCATATTTATTCGGTTAGTACACTACTTTATTTCCTACCATGACTAACAGGAGGCACTTCAGAGGCGCAGGTGTCCAGCCCTCATACCCCTACATCGGGTGGTGGTGATCCATCACCCTGCAGTTAACTTTCTCCTCCTATGAGCTCTCTCTGCTGTTGGCCAGGGGATATTGCAGTTGCTCACACACCTCTGTGCAGCCCTGTTCTGTAAAGCAGAAAGTCATCATGATAAGCACGGTGAAGATTACAGTCCCTTCTTAGGTCATGGCCTGCCGGGTGACTGCTGTCTCAATACCTGCTTTGCAGAGGCCACCAGTGTGTCGGTGGGATGAATCTGGGGCTGGTGTGGCTTGCAGAAATGTTCGCCTTCGGAAACTCCCCGTGGTGAATGGAGCGAGCTGTGGGTACAGTGATGCATATCTATCACAGTCGTGTTCGGATTGAAAACTTCCTGCACAACTAATGTCAATTCAGGTTTCGGGTCACTGCCACAAGCTAAATCAGGTTAGAGAGCAAATGCAGCAAGCAGGTACAAGGGAGGCTGGCAGCTATCGAATGGGATAATCTGTAGCATGATCTTTTTATGACTGTGCACCTATAATGGCACGTACAAGAAGGGAATGGTTGTGGTCTGGAGTGAACTTGCTGGTTTGCCTGGTTCTGGTGAAAATTTCACATGCTTTTCAGTATCAAAACACTGCAAAAAAGAACTGGTCAGATCCAGCTGAAGTCTCTGGAGTTAAGTTGGGAATGAATTGGCCTCATATGCCTGAGATCTGAGTTAACATAAAAGCTACAAGTTATTCCTAAATTGTTTTCATTAGGAAACCCTGGGTAAAAAGGCACTTGTTAGAGCAGTTCTTTCAGTTGCTATTTTTACCTAGTCTATGATTTTTGAACATCGTAAATTATATGTAAATTATAAAGCCATCCTTGATTTAATATGCTTTGGGGGTTGCATCAGGTGACTCATGCCACCGACTTCTTAATTAACTAAGGAGCCATCATTCTTGGCAAACAGTTCAATTGCATAGTGTGTAAAAGACAATAATTGAATATAAAGGTTTATTTTTGTCCCTTTATTGATGTCAAGGGAAAACAGTGCAGTTATGAAAATGGAATAAACTGAAAAGATTCCTTCAGTTCCTGTAGGCTGATTAGAACAAGTGGCTTTCCATTCCAGTTTTTATGAATGTATAGTTTTCTGAAAGCTTTATGATACTTCAGGGAAAGGAAATTGCAGGCAATAAATGATACAGGATGGTTCAGGTTATTGGGAAATAGAGGAATGGGTTTTGTCTGGAAAGGTGAGATTTACTGTTCTGCTGTATTTCACTTAAATGTTTGAGAAGGAATCATATGCAGTGATTTGTACCTTATTAGAGGCATGGAAGCATCATGAGAGTGCTCAGTAACACCAGTCACTGATGCGGTGTGCGTTCTATGTACACCTTTTGTCTGCAGGCAGCAGGTAGGCAGCAGTGTCAAACCTTTGCTATCCCCTACACTGCACTGGCAGCAAAGAGGTGACCACAGCGTCCAGGGTGGTTTGTCTCTCCTGGTCAATGAGGGCAGCAGATGTCCCTTCATATCTCAGCTTGATAAACAGCACTGGTTTTTATGGCATGACTTCGGTTGAACAGTTCTTGCAGTGTTAGAGCTCTACCAGTAAATGCTGCTTAACAAACCCAGGCTATTTTTTTATCTTTTCTCTATGTAGAAAGCAGAAATATGGCAACAAAGGAAAAGCTTCAGTGCTTGAAAGATTTCCACAAGGATATCCTCAAACCCTCCCCTGGCAAGAGCCCGGGGACACGGCCTGAGGACGAGGCAGAAGGAAAGCCACCGCAGCGGGAGAAGTGGGCGAGCAAGATCGACTTCCTGCTGTCCGTGGCTGGGGGCTTCATTGGCTTAGGCAACGTCTGGCGGTTCCCGTATCTCTGCTACAAAAACGGCGGAGGTGGGTATTCCTTGATTTTGTCCTCATGAACCAATCTGCCTTGATGCTTAGTGTTTTCCAGTGCCTCTGTCCTCTTCTTAAAGGAATATTCCCACATCTGTTCTCTGCCTTTTTGCCCACTCTTCAGGAGAGGCTGCGCCAGGGGAGGTTTAGACTGGAGATTAGGAACAATTCCTTCCCCAAAGGGTGTTCAGGCAGTGGTGGAGTCACTGTCCCTGGAAGCGTTCACAAATCATGTAGATGAGGCTGTTAGTGATATGGCTTAGGGGTGGCCTTGGCAGTGCTGAGGTAGTGGTTGGGCTTGATGATCTTAAAGGTCTTTCCCAACCCAGTTGATTGTCTGATTATTTAATAGTGTTTGTTAAAAATTAATTAGGGAAAACCAAAAGCAATTTAAAATGTTACCCTGCTGACACTTTTCTGACCTTTTAAAGAACCTTTTCTGCTCTTTTACCTCTGCTGCTACTGAGTCTGAGTTTTAACCTAAAGATAGTCTGTTGATACAAACTGGTAGCATTTCAGGCCAGTGGCTATAAGAACAAGAGCATTCTGAGCCATGTAAAATTGTTGTGTGCCTAACCCCATTGTTATTATCATAGAATCATAGAATAGTTTGGGTTGGAAAGGACCTTAAGATCATCTAGTTCCAACCCCCCTGCCATGGGCAGGGACACCTCGCACTAAACCATGTCGCCCAAGACTCTGTCCAGATTTTCACTTCAAAAAGGTGAGAAAATGCCCTTTCCAGATACATGTACACCCATTCCTCTTGCAGAGAATATGAGCAAAATACCCCAGAATGAGATTATTACATACTGATATTAGAGCATCGAATGTTCATTTGTTTATACATGCCTGTTACCACCTTTTAGACGATCTTGTGTAAGTTCTCCCACGTCATCTCAATTTTGTGCTCTCATATTTTCTCAACAGGTGCATTTCTTATACCTTATTTCATTTTCCTGTTTGGGGGAGGTCTTCCCGTGTTCTTCCTGGAGGTGGTGCTAGGACAGTATACCTCTGAAGGTGGAATCACATGCTGGGAAAAGATCTGCCCTATTTTCACTGGTTAGTATATCTTGTTGTGCTTTCCTGCTTCAAGACACCTCTGTAAACCATGTGCAGCAACACTATTCCCCTCATGTCCATTAATTCAGCTATTTGCTGTAGTAATTGAGAGTATAATATTGGTTCCTGGAAAGGTAGAAGTCAGAGAGTCTGAAGGACAAAGTAAGGTATTGATTTTGATGCTATCATCTTGCTAACTGGCAGAACTGCTGATAAGCAAGAAAGAAATTGTATATTGTGCCTTAAAAAGGCAAATGCACATTTTGTTCACAGCTATCAGAGAACGTGTTGGTTGGGAAGGCTGGGTGGCATTCATGAAAGCATCTTCAAAGTATTATACTGGTCTGGAAATCAAAATCCTTCTGCCACATGAAAGCTTGTCATTGGCATCATCCTTCTGTTACTGGTACAGCCAAAACCTGGACAGCATTTTTTGGTAGGCTTGAGGAACAGGACTTTTGTCACAACTGAGCAGGTCCTGAGAAACAGGCATGTTGGTCTGATGTTATTGAAGAGCCTTTGCCAGTGAGTGAAGAACCACTGACTGCTCCTAGGAATTACAGGAATGTTGCTCTGGAATTTAACTAGAATGAAGAATGAAAGAGAGGTTAGAAACGTTACCGACGATGCCTCTCGCGTGTATGGATTACCATGCACAGCCGGACAGCACAGGCAGAGTCGTTTGGAATAATTACACTAAACACAGCAGCCCTCCTCAAATCCCATTTGGAACGAGTAGGCACTTCACACTGACGTGTCTCCTGCACACCCACCACTGCTGTTCCAGGCATCTCTTTCCCCTTATGTCACCCCAAGCTGAAGTGAGGGCTTTCTCCGTGGCTCACACTCCCACCTACTGCTCAGAACGCTGACGAAGTTGATGTAATTGTGCTACTTTAGCTCCATTTTCTTCCTCCTCCTCCCACTTTTTTTGTTTGAGGAGGAGGAAGGAATGTTCCTTGTTTAAATAGCAATCTCCTAGGCATCCATGAAGAGAAATTGCAGCTCTGATAATGTGACTAGCTGTATATCCTGAGTGAAAGGCAGCTGTACAGAATAAATAGCACTTGCTCTGCTTGTTTTTACCTGGCATAAAACTAATCTCTGGGGGTAAATTTCCTGCTGCAATAAGGTTTGAAACTGTAAAACATGAGGCAGGTATCCCAGGTGCTGGGGTAGCCATCAAAGTGACGGTAAAGGGAACCTCATAGGCTTTTTGTCCTCTTGTAAGAGGCTGCTTTAAGTTTTTAAAGGAAATCTATTTTTCTCCCTCTTATTCCTAAGTGGCAAACTTCGTAAGTAGAGTTAAACGTTGATATAATTAACCATAAGAGCTACAAATACCACGCTTCCCTTGCACAAGTGAAACTGGTGCTGAAGCAGCAGCTTTTGCATTGACAGCTTTGGAATTTTCCTTTTTAGCTCATTCAAGAACTGCCTTTTTTGTTGTTTTCCTTTGCACATAGGCTGAGCTGAGCCAGTCCGTAAACGTGAGTGGTGCAGGGGCTGCCTCCGAGGAAGCTGGCCTGGGAATCAGTGTGGCAAGAATGAGGTTGCCCACATAGGTACCTAAGAAGTGAGATGATGTAGCTCCAAATAAGCAAAGTGTGATGACTTGAATTCCTTCTACTAAGACTTGAAATAGTCTTAGTAGGCTATTTCAGTAGTAGTGGGTTAGTGTTCAATTGGGTAGACATCCTGCAGACCTCTCCTCTAGTGTGAGCAAACCGTAGCCAGAACTCAGACCTGAGTGCCAGTGCTAGTTAGAGATGGTGGCAGGTCTGTGCTTATGTGTGATTGAGTTGAGTTGAGCTCAGTTCAGTTGAATTTAGTTGGGTTGAGTTGAGTTTCCATCAGCAGTGTGGTAGAGCAGAATACATCAAATGCACGATGCAATGGGAATAGCACCAGCTCCACAAGATCACAAGGTGCCCTAGGAAGAAGCAGCTGTCAAGTCTGCACATACTTCTTTTCTCTCCCTCTCTTGCCAGGAATTGGTTATGCTTCCATAGTGATTGTGTCCCTTCTGAACGTGTACTACATTGTGATCCTGGCCTGGGGACTCTACTACCTGTTCCAGTCGTTCCAGAGCGTCCTGCCATGGGCACACTGCCACCAGAAGTGGAACACGCCAACCTGCGTGGAAGACACTCTCAGGAAGAACAAGACACTCTGGATATCACTGAATGCCACTAACTTCACCTCTCCTGTCACAGAGTTTTGGGAGTAAGTACCACCCCTTCATGGTGTTTTTGGGCCACTTTGGTGGCGTGCCAGAGGTCAGGCTTGAGATTGTATGGAAACCCAGTGGGGAATGTTAGATAGGAAATGAAAGTTGCTCTGGGTGTCAGTTTGAGTGGTGTTTGCTACTGGTTCTCGCCCATCTTGAGACAGACTGCTAAGTCTGGGAATGGTGAGGGAAGACATTAAATATGTAACTGCATTCATCCTAGAGCATAGAGGGAGCCCTAAAAGCCCAGTGCAACTTCTTGTTTGGAAGAAAACTTGTTTACTTTTTAGCTGGGATTCTCTGAATGCAACAGGAGAACAGAAACAAGTCACTTCCAATGCCCTGAGAGCAGGGTTTTACAACAGAAACAGTGACAAATCACCATCTTTGTGGTTGCCTCTCCCTCTTCCCCAGCTGTCAGCATTTGCAGTACATTTTGTGAGTCTATAACACATCTCTTGTCAGTCTGACACTGATGCAAGGCATTGACCTCGGCCATGAGAGTGACAGAGGTGGTGAGTGTTGTCCTGCACTGTAGGTTTCTCAGGTCGTCTTGGTTACATCATTTCCCTCTGCAGTCTGAGGAGACTGTTTTGCCAGCTGCTTGGATTGCATCAGGCCTAAGCTTCTTACTCCCATTTCTCTCTAATTTTTCAAGTTTTAAATTATCTTGCATAACCTGATTTCTGAATGGGCATGACCTCAAATCTCTGTGTGTTTATATAGGGGACAAAATATAGCATCAGAGGAAGCTGATGACCTGTAGGGA
>NW_009937672.1:29219-29424 GCF_000696875.1 Nestor notabilis
CTTACATCCCATGGATCTACAAATAGCTTAGGAAGAATGTTAGATTTTTTCACTTGCTCAGATGGTCACTTCAGAGTAGAATTAGTTTCTGACCCAGCTTGGCTTTTTCAGCATGTTTAAAGTCCAGTTTGGTCCCTGTTCAACTTGCACCTACTTCTCTATTTATAAAAAGAGGCGTCAGCCACTAGCCACAGCAGGCATGATG
>NW_009937672.1:29455-58142 GCF_000696875.1 Nestor notabilis
GTATTTGGCACGCATGAGGTTTAGAAAAAAAAGAATCTTATGAACTGTGGTAAAATTTGTAACACAAGAGCCAAAATACAAAGGGCAGATTGGATCTTGCATGAGCAAAGGGTGCTGGTGACCGGTGTGAGAGACGGGACGCAGGCTGTAAGGGCAGTTGTTTTTACCATGTCACGAGCACTGTGTTTCCATGTGGAGCGACAGATACTTTTCCAGGTGACTTCCTCCCTTGTAAATATGGAGGAAGTTGAAAGAAGTTTGTTAAATGGTACCTTTGGATATTTTAGGACAACTAAGAGGCAAGAAGGAGAAGGAACTCCCACTCCTTCAGACTCTCCCGCGATGACTTTGGGACTGAGGGCCTTGAATCCAAATGAGTGGCTGGCATGAGAAGATGTTCAAAGGTCTCCTCAAGGCCTCCCTAAGAAGCACAGGCCCACAGTGCTGCCTCTGAAATACAGTTACTGTCCCAGGACTCCAAAAGCACAGTGTTCATCACCAGTTCTGTGCAGTAGCTTTGCTCACAGGTCCTTTTGCACCAGGGAGCAGCCTTGATCTTAGCAGCCTCCTGATGTGGCCATGGGGTTGTCTTACTGTTCCAGGAGCTTCTGCTCCATAATGCACAGATTTATGGGCCAGGTTGAGCTTGGGGGACACCAGAACTTTCCCTGGGTAGTGACACAGCAGGTAGCTGGTGAGGGGCCTTATGGCAGAGCAACCTGTCATGGGTTGGGGGAACAATGTCCCCATGGGGACATGTTAGGGCTGGAGGACAGATCCTTGGTGCTCACACCACTTCCCCTTCCCTCCTTCCTGCCTCACTGTTCTGCAGCAGAGCCAGGGCAAAGGTTGCTCAGCCATGAGTGCTAGTGGAGGCTCTGCTGGCACTTTGCAGCCACTTTAACTTGTGTCCTCAAATAACAGCGTTAAACATCACGAACTGGACTTTCCTTGGACTCATGCTAGGGAGAGGTTTGGCTCCGTTATCCTAATACAGATACAGATACACTGTCCATAGCTCACTGTTTCATCATGAGCAAAACTGCCCTTAACAGAGCAAGCTGCCTTCAGGACTCATGGCATTACAGGAGTATTAAAAATAGCTGTTGTCTCTGCATAAACAACTACTGGTGTCTTAAAGTAAGGACAGAGATCAGGCAGCACTGTTGTATTTAAAGTAGCATAGCTCTTACACAGGTTTTCCCCAGACATGCTACTATTCATTAGAGTTCTGAAATTAAAACTAATCTCAGGTACTCTGCCATCAAAGTACAGCACCAGTTGCCAGCCAGCTACCTACATTGGAAAGACAGGTCGAGAGTGAGTCTTTAACTGAAGATATCCCCCTGGTTCATGGTACAATTACTTCTGATTTAATTCAGGGGGTTGGGAGTATTTGGTTTCTGAAACCCAGTGCCATTTTTATTGTGGGACATTTAGGTGGTGTCCTCATCAGGATTGCTTTGTAAAGCTAATGCTGCCCAGATATAATTGACCACATTGATGCATTAAGGTCTTCATGTTGGATAACACATGTCCTCAGCCTGGGTGGACGTATGGTGCAGCCTGACATTTCGGTTCATTTGAATTAATGTTCTGTGCAAATCACATGCTTGCTTGAGCAGCAATAAAAGGGTGTTAAGCAAATCTGGTTTTATATCAGGAGACCTACCTCTTGGTATCACATGCTTCAGGTCTTACTTCTGAAGGTTTTATTTTAAAGTCCAGACCCTGAAAGGCTTACACACGTGTTAATACACAAGGGATAAGTGTTATGTGGTAATTGTGGTTGAACAAAACCTCTGATTGTCTGGTGCTGGCCAAGTGTTGATAAATATTTAGTAATCAGCGGACTTCATTTGTCCAAATCCCAAGAAAGACCATCACATGCTGATGGCATGTAATCCCAGAGGGAGCAACACGACAAGTAAACAAGATCTAGGGCAGCTCGCTCTGCTTTTGGGGGCAAACTTGAGAGTTTTAGAAATCATTTCATGTTGTCCTTGTGGTAGAACTGCTTCGGCATTAGTTATTCTTGTCCTTCCAACATGAAAGGGTGCTTTGCCTTTCCTGGTACGAAAGGTCCTGTCTGCATTCGCTTGATAAATGAGCTGGAATATCCTTCAAGGATTGCATAACTCTCCTCATTTTATTTTTGTTTATCTAGAGCCAGTTACAGCTCCTGTTACATCTCCGTGTTGCACATCTCTGGAACATACTAGTGTATGAACAAGGTTGAAGAACTCATGTTTACAACAAACTTGGCCCCAGCCTGCTGTCCCATTGATTATACACGAGTGACAGTTACTGACAGCATCAAGACTCTAAATGAGAATTAGTAACAACTTCATGCATAGGTGGTGTGAAGTCAGCTGAGTGGGCTCGGCTCAATCTGAGCACAGTGGGTTGTGTAACGGAGCTGCAGAGCTATCAGCACAGCCCAGCTCGTGCTGCCTCCTCAGCTGCAGCTTTTGGGGTATCACAGATCCAGGTCGAGAGCTTCTGCTGCAGAAATACAGCAGGTTTCATGAAACAGTTTTACCAAACACTGAGGCTGCCCTGGTCATTCTGAGCTGCTTCCTTGAGGTAGCAGGTCTTTGTGGGATGGGATGGGAACCACTCAGAGGCACGGGCACCTCTCCTGCGGACAGAAGCTGAGAGAGCTGGACTTGTTCAGCCTGGAGAAGACTCGACTCTGGGGAGACCTTATTGTGGCCTTTGAGTACTTAAAAGGGGCCTATAAGAAAGATGGCCAGAGACTTTTTGGCAGGGCCTGTTGTGACAGGTTGAGGGGTGATGGTTTTGAACTAAAAGAGGGAGATTCAGGCTGGATGTGAGGAAGAAACTTTTTCCAATGAGGTGGTGAAACACTGGCACAGGTTGCCCAGAGAGGTGGTGGCTGCCCCATCCCTGGAGACATCTAAGGCCAGGCTGGATGTGGTTCTGGGCAACCTGATCTAGTTGAAGATGTTCCTGCTCATTGCAGAGGGCTTGAACTAGATGAGCTTTGAAGGTCCCTTCCAACCAAACCATTCTGTGATAACCTAGGACAGAGAAAGCCAGCACATCACTTTGTGTGCTTGCTGCCGCACCGCAGTGTAGTCACATACCTGGCTTGCCGTAACCCACTGGGTGCCCTCCAAAAAAGCTTGAAAGTATTACTGGGCCAAACTCCAGGTGAGGTGACCACTTGCTTGTAGTTCCCTAATAAAAAGCAAAGCCTTCCCTGAATGCATTGATAGAGCTCCCCATGCCAAAACACATTTGCAGTTCATTATTCCTGGCTTCCTGAGAGCTGGCTCTATAGGTTGCCTTTTAAATATGAACTGCCCCTTGGAAAACTGCCATTTATTTTTAAAAGAGCTACAGAAGGTTGGAGCTGAACTTTGTCATCTTCTAAATGTATTTTCTTCTTTTGTGTATGCTCAGCAGGTTTTTATCTTGTTTCTTTAGGCTCAGGTGAACCAGGACTGCAAGTTTATGCCAAATATTCATTACCGAGGGTTTTCTTGTGGCTGTTGAATAGCTGTGCTGATTAGAGCAGGCTTACCCTGGCTGATGCCATTAGTCCTTTTCCATAACAAAATACACACACATTCAGAGGGAATAAAGCATTTGGAGTGAGAACACATTCACACAGGTAACCCAAGTGAATTTGGCAAAGGGAGACGCAAAACCAGATGGGTGAGGGCTTGAGTCCAGGGCTGGTTATTTTCCAAAACTAACCACGGATTTTCCAGTGGTGACTTCATTCACCATTATTTCCATGGTAATAGCAAAAAAAAACCCAAAAACCCCAAAAAGTGTAATTAATTCTGAGGAAAAAGCAGCCACAGTGATTTGTCTTGTACTGGATCCACATGCCACTTGTGGGCCTGAGCTTGGTAGAGCAGCCCAGGCTGCTGTGGTCTCTGCTCTCCGTGGCTTAGGGTAAGGAAAAGGGCTGATTTTTGATAGCTGTCTGAAAATAAAGTTTAATTAACAATTTGTTAGGTAGCAACTTAAAATGAAAGTGAAATTCTTTACTGTAAAAGTAGCGAGCCCTGGAACAGGTTGCCTGAGGAAGTTGTGAATGTTCCATCCCTGGCAGTGTTCAAGGCCAGGTTGGACACAGGGGCTTGGAGCAACTTGCTCTAGTGGAAGGTGTCCCTGCCCGTGGCAGGGGTTGGAACTGGACAAGCTTTAAGGTCCCTTCCAACCCAAACCAGTCTGGGATTCTATGAGATACTGTGCCATATATTGAATGAAAGAGTAGCACAGACCTAGGGAAGATGTAGGGCTGCAAAGCTCAGCTTTGCTCACATAAGCCATGCTGACTTAGCAGGCAGCGTTCAAAGCACAGGGATCTGTCCATGCATCTGCTGCTCTCCACACCATCCTGTGCTCTCAGCCATCACAACCACATTCTGCATCAACTGAGCTCCTCCATCTCTCTTGTTTTGTTTCCTTTTAATTATTCAGGCGTAATGTACTGAGCTTGTCCTCGGGAATTGAAGATATTGGTATTATCAAGTGGGATCTAGCCCTGTGTCTTCTCCTCGTCTGGGTGATATGTTTCTTCTGCATTTGGAAAGGAGTCAAGTCCACTGGGAAAGTAAGTGCTCTTTTACCTTTTTGTAGTCGTTGAAGTTAGATGTTAGGAATACTGAGTAATGCTGGTCTTAAAGATGTTCACTGTTTCCTGGAAAATAGTATGTGTTTTTGCACTGAATAAAAGGGATTCAGCTTCAGCTGACTTTCAGAGGTCCTTGCCAGTGCCCAACATGCCTGTGAGTCAAGTAGCCATTACTGAAGTGGCATCAAGAAGCAGGCACAAGCACGGATCGAGTACCACTTTACCTCTCCTAGGCTGGTGATGTGTGGTGTGCTGCACTCTCTGCCTGCGCTCCCACACGGCCAAGTTCATCCTCAGTGCAGCAGGGTGGATGTCAACACAGCTGTGGTAGGGATGTTTGAAGTCAGTGGAGAGGGGTGGATGCATAGCATTTTTGGAATGCCACTCCCTTACAGAAGAGCTCTGTGTAGACACGGAAGACTAAACTTAGGTACTCGTTTAGAAGCACTCTTCTTAACAGAGATTCTGCATAGTTTGTGGTTTTGCTCTCATCGTGCGCTCTTCAGAATGATGTTTTCCTCTGAAGGATAACAAATCATCCCTGAACCTCATCCTACTCCAGTGCAGGAAGCAAATTACAGCAAATACTGGCCATTTAGGTCTAAGGAAGAAGTTCTTCACAGTGAGGGTGGTGAGGCACTGGAATAGGTTGCCCAAGGAAGTTGTGAACGCTCCAACCCTGGAGGTGTTCAAGGCCAGGCTGGACAGAGCCTTGGGCGACATAGTTTAGTGTGTGGTGTCCCTGCTCATGGCAGGGGGGTTGGAACTAGATGATCTTAAGGTCCTTTCCAACCCTAACTATTCCATGATTCTGTGATCAGCGTGAAGCATGGTATTACTGCCCCTTGCATACAGTAGCGGTTTTAAACCTATTTTAATGAGAAAAGGCTTTAGAAGCCGTTGCATACGCATGGCTCTCAGCTTTCAAACCTGTTGGTTGAGGCAGCATTTCAGATGAGTCTAGCAGAGGTAGAGAGGTCTCAACTAAGTTCCCACCCATTTCTTGTCAGCTGGGTGGAAGGGAGTGACCCCATTAGTGTCCTACCTCAGAAAAGGGTCACAATGTGAACCCGTCTTGTATCAGCCCCTGTAGAAGTCAGGAGGATGAGCAATTGCCAAAGCCTCAACTGTGGAAAAAGCGTAATTTAGCAGTTCTACCTTGTTATACACTGCAGAATCAACTAGGAGACAAAACTCTGTAGGAAACCAGGCCTCATTAGTCTCACTGTTGACTAAACTACTTGCTTTATTGTCATTCCTGTCTTGCTTTTGGTGATTTTTATCACAGAGCCTCATTAAAATCATGCTGGCGCCTTACCCTGGATTCCCACCAGCTTTGCCCCAAAGAACAGCTTCCATACCTAGAGATTGATAAAAATATTTGCTTCTCTGTTGCCTCTGATTGATGTGACCCGATGAGGTGATGGTAGAAGTTCTATAGTGAAGGTGAACACAATAAATCTCATTGCTGCAGTACCTTTGGCGAGCCTGGTGTCTGCTTGGTGGAGGTTATGGTAGTACTGAGAGATGTTTCCAATCTCCCTATGGTACACGATTTCAAGGCATTGAGAAGGAAACAGGTTGAAAACAGTCCTGTTAAAATGAGTTATCTAAAACTTGGTGTTTTGTGGAAATCCAGCAAAATGGTTTCACGTCTAAGAGAGGATGGTTAGTAGGAATTTGCTGCAACATCTGAGCTCGTGTGGGTGGGGAGCCAAAGCCCCACAAAACCATTGGGAGTCCGGTTGACTCCATTAACTTTGGGGGCAAACCGCAAACTCTAATGGAGGATTTGAATTATTTGAGAAGTCTTGTTTACTTTAGTGGATGGTTGTTTATAGCACTTCCCTGCTTCCCAGCATGTTAATGGCTCTTTGGAGAGCAGGGGGAAAAAAGATGACATAGTTTTTAAATCTTGTAGTGGCATATTGGGCAAATAAACATGAAATCAGGAGAAATAGTTGTGCTTATGCTTTGGATGATGTGCTTTAAAATTCCTCCAGTGTTCCAAGAGAATCTTTACCTGCAGACCAAAGGCTGCTTTCCAAGTGTGGTTTACTCAGTTCCTGTAAATATGTCAAGGCATATATTGGTTTTGTAAGAAAACTTCGATTTGAAAACAATATAAAGCACAGAAATCCCCCTTTTATCCTTCTGGTTTTGCTGAAACTGGGCTAATGTGTAATCTGTGTTGTTTGTCAGTGAAAAATACACAGAAAATTGAAGGAGGGAATGGAGGAAAAGATTTCCTTTCATTTTATGAAACCAGTCCAGCTCTGTGAGTTACTCTGGCAATGCAGGCTTTGAGTTGTCCTCGTTAGTCCCAGAGGACACACTTAAGAAGAAAAATGGAGCATCCTGGGAGCTCTGCTGTAGTTAAACAAATTCTGGAAAAGGAAAATACATTTTAACTCATGGCAGCCAACTGTAATTACCTGGGGGAATCATCTGACTCCATGAAAAATGCCCTTTCTTGGACAATAGTGATTGTCGAGTGTCACACAGCAGTTAGGTAAGAAATGAGGGGAAGCACTGATGAGCAAAGAAAGCAGTTAGAGGTTGGAAAGCGTGGGGCTCTAAAGATAGAACTATCCAAATGCAGGTTCAATTAACCCTCGTGCTGGAGATTAAAGCAAAGGGGTCTTTCATCAAATGAATGAGAAGATAACAAGAAGAGAAGAAGGAGGCTGTTATTCAAAAGAGAGTGGGAATAGAGGTTAAAGATAATGAAGACGTATTCTCAAACTGGATGAATAGAGCCTTAGTTTCCAATAATGATGTTGCTGAATAGGCAGCAAGGGCAAGAATGAAGTTATAGGACTGGAAATTACCATTTTTGAGGCTATTGCCAACCTGAAGGGCTTCATGTTTTCAAGGGGATGGGAAGGGAGACACAGGAGCACAGACCAGATTATCTTCATCTCTGAATGAAGTGCCTTGTGAGGCTGCCTGTAGGAGTAGTAGTGAGGAGGCTGCACAGCGAGGTCAGAGGTAGCAGCAGAGCTTGCAAAACACCCTGCAGTTTTTAAGTTCAAATAAAGAATGAGGTAATGCTCCATGCACCCTCAGTGAGGAAATATCTCCAGCTTCCCTGGCAGAGGTGCACTTGTCATGTGAGGAGGACAAACAGGGCAAAGGCAGAATTCCTGATTAAAAGTCACGAGTTGTATGAATCCTGCGTGTTCTCTGCACGAGTGATGTGACCGCTGCCCAGGGGCTCTGGAGGGATTAATGAACCTGCATTGCCTCCAGGCCTAAAGCAAGGAGGAGGTAAAGACTACTAATCTAGAAGTAGACACAGACTCAGGCCAGGTCCTTTTTAGTTATGAATTCCCATCACTAAATCACTTCTGATTCAGGAGGTGTAGTGTTAACTGCAACATACTAAACATACCTTTTATGGTTTTTATTTCCAGGTAGTGTACATCACTGCCACGTTCCCATTCATCATGCTCCTTGTTCTACTCATCCGTGGTGTGACCTTGCCTGGAGCTGCAGAAGGCATCAAGTTTTATCTTTACCCTGATATCTCACGGTTAGCTGACCCACAGGTACAGAACTAGGACCGGGGAGTGGGACAATTTCCTGTGCAAAGGGGGACGGTGGAGGGTGATGGTGCTGATGTAATGGCAATAGATCTTTTTTTCCACGGTCTTTAGAGGTCCAAATATAGCATGAACATTAATGCTGGGTTATGTTTTCCAGAGATCTGCTTGAGAAGGTCACTGTTATATGTGTTAATGCATCTTTCCGTGTGTACGTATGTGTGTGTATGCGTGTGTATTTTTTTTTGTGTCGAAGGACTCTGAGGCTGTAGACTCTGTCCCGTTATACAATCTCAGCTTTCTTGTGGGTAAGGTAAGGGAGATGCATTTTTTTAATGAGGATAGTCTTTAGTTTCAAAGGAGACACACGTGAGCTTCACAGATGGAACAACAAGCGACAACTGTGAGTACCAGCATCACTTACCTCCCACTGCTCAATAGGAGGAGACTGGGAAAGAAGTGAATGAAATAATAATAGAATGAAAACCCATTCAAAGGGGGAGAAAAATGCTTTCTGAGGCACAGGATCTGCCCATCGCTTAGCCCTGCCTGGTGGGAGCTGCGCTTACTCTTTCTGTGTAGGCTGTGATTAGATCGATTCCTCTCTGTGCTCACAGGGTGCAAATATGACACTTGAGCAGACCAGCAACATTTCAACCAGTAGTGATCATGTGAGAAATGCAAATCAAAATATGTAGTACCCCCCTAAAACAAAGAAAACAAGGGATCTTTAAAAGAACTTGCTTACAGTGAGAGGCAACAACGTCTGTCTTTGCTATTTCTTTCTAATGAGTATTTGGTTAAAATAAAACTCCAGTGACAGCTAAATATCTGAGGTAGGAAAAGTGTAATTGGAAGAAACACTGTGGAAACGTGGTTCATTCTCTAGTCTTGCCCTTTTTACACCAAACACCCTCTTCACAGCAGATATTATATTTTATGAATGAAGCTTCTTTTATGGGACTGTTATTTTTATGATCTATTATTAGCCCTAAGCCCGAAGCATCAGCAGATAATGTGTAAGGGATTCATGGGAGCTGTTCAGGCCTCCTGTGGTCTAGCAAAAGCATCATCTCCAGTCAGCAAGGTGCTGGAAAGCGATGGTGGGAAGGAGGAGGTGATGCTCTACAGCTTAATTCTCACTTCCTTGGATTCCTTGGCGATTCCTACCGGTGTTAGCAGAGTTGCATTAGCAGGGAGAAGAGAACAGATGGGATTCACTGCATGCATTCTGATAGCTTGCTATGTATTTACTGAGAAGTTGATAGTGTACTGTTATTTCACTCTGTAGATGTTTTTGTAATGTAATCAGGAGAAAGAGTTGTGAGGCCAAGATGAGATACGTATCTTATAAAGTGCATTGTATTTTGCTTGTTTTCCCCCTACCCCTGGCTTTTTATCTTGCATTTGAACAGGTACAAAACCAGCCAGAAAGGTAGAAAAATAAACCAGCCCAATACACAAATCCATTTCTCAAGCTTTTCACATCCTCAGTTAGTGACTCTGTCAGCTGGTTCTAACTGAAACGACTTACCACAGAAATGAGCAATGTTATAAATACTTTTGCATTTCCTATTGCACTGAAACACATTTATTGTTGCTCTAACAGGAAGGATCAGCTGAATGACTTAAGAAACTCGAAATACTGAGCATCTCTGGGGAGGGGATAGAGCAACTGTTGTAGAGACAATGTTCTTTTGGGCTCTGATGCTAACAATCTTCTTTTCCCTGTAGAAGCCAAACTTGCAAATGTGATGTTCTCTTTCCCTCTCTCCCTGATCCTTTAGCTATCACCCTCAATGGAAGCAATTATAGTGTTGATTTTTGCATGGTTTGAACTGTTTGTGTTGAGTGTTGCAACGCAACGATGCCGGTAATAACAGTCTTTCCATCTTTCCCTTTAGGTCTGGATAGATGCAGGGACACAAATCTTCTTCTCATATGCAATCTGCTTAGGAGCAATGACTTCCCTGGGGAGCTACAACAAATACAAATACAACTGCTATAGGCAAGTTTCCATCTAAGGGGGTTTAGTGTTTTAGCTAAATGATGTAAATAAAGTAGGGACAATGGGTTAATTTTTTTTTAATTAACTTGCTCCATGACATATGTGTGACTTAGGGACTGTTTGCTGCTGGGATGCCTGAACAGTGGTACCAGTTTTGTGTCTGGCTTCGCAATTTTTTCCGTCCTGGGCTTCATGGCACAAGAGCAAGGGGTGAACATTGCTGATGTGGCAGAGTCAGGTACGATGGTGTTGGTGGCAGTGGTGGTGGGCACTGCCGCCTAGCGTGTGAGCAAAGTTCTGCAGACTCAATCAGCTAACATCTAAGCAATAAAAACCACAACAGAACAAGATTTCCCATAATCTCCAGAAATAAAATAAGCACATTGTTGATTTGGGCTTGGCTCTAGAGCAGCGAGGGTTAGCCGGGGTTGAATGCTTTACTCTGTCTTGATTTACAGGGCAATGACACATTTCCTAGAGCGTGCTCATCCATCTGAGTTGAGGTTAGAGTTAAGATAACCACACCATTCTCTAGGGTCCAGAATGTCATTGATTCGACAGTTTGTTCCATCCTTCTTCTCAGACTACCTTTCTTTTCACTCAAATGCAAGTAGCAGGTATTTATGTGTTTTTCAGAGCTTAGTTTGCTTGCTCTGCAGTGGGATTGTCACCTCGATCTTTTGAAGGGACATACATACATGTATTTCCAGGTTTTAATGAAAGGCAGGAGAAGCTGGAGAAGTCTATCTCCTGGATTCTGTGGATCCATTTCATCCACAGGAACTCCAGTTGTTGCAATCCTGCCTTTGTCCTCCGTAGCTTCAGGGTGAGGTTGACAGATAAGTCCGTTTTGAAACTGGATGTACCCGTAGGTTCCTCCCTTATTCAGAAGTGTTCTTCTCATTTAAGTTCAGCTACTCACAGGCAGCAGCAGAAGGCTAAATCCTCATAGCATGTGGATGTATCTCAGACAAAACAGATGACACTTTTGCCTCTGTGCATGTCTTGTCCATGAGGGCAGGTGTAATCATGTGTTTTCATGTAGAACAGACAGATTAGATGGGAATTACCATTCAGAAATAATGAGTCAGGCCTCGAGAGCCAGGAGGCTTAAAGCTAATCAGGTTTAACGATATCACCTGAGTCCTCTTTTGGCATTTCTTTCTGAGTTTTTAGAGCAATTTTCCTTCACCTGCACAGTATTCAAAAGCTTTCCTCTGCAGACATGTAATTTAAAAGAAAAAGTCAATCTTTCTTCTAATCTTATAGCTCTGAGAGTTAAGTCCTTAAGAAAAACATCTTGCTTTACAAGGGCTAATGATCAACTGATGGCATTGGTGGCACCACCGGAGTCTTGGGTGGCTGCAATTGGCATCCCTCTCACAAGTGCAATTAGTTAATGGCCTTGGCCATAATGCTTGTTTTGATCAGAGGTTGATTGCTGTGTCTGAAAACAGGAAGCAAGGGCATAATCCTATTGAATGAATCATAAATAGCCCCCCTTTGGTTTTTACATACATAGGTGGATCAATTCCAAGAGCAGCATTTTTAAGTATTTTCACATTAGGTTTTTATCTGCTCAATATTTATTCTCATTTTTATTATTAAATCTCTGCTAAACAGGCAGCTCTATTCCTTTTGCTTGCCATTTTCAGAATTAAACAGTTCTGTAGTAACACTGGATTGTTAAGCAATGTTTAAATACAGAATAACAGACTTGGTGTTCACACAGCATTTTTTCAACAGCTCAAAAAGCATTTTTTTAAAGCAGGGATTTTACAGCTTGTTATAGGGATGAGGGCACTGATTGGCTTCCAAAGTGGTGTTTGATATCTTGTATATTTTGTTGTCGATTCCTTCAGGTTTTCTGCCTCATATAAGTTCAGCCCTAGTCACTGATGGCCAGAGATTGCAACCATCTCCCTGTTCAGTGGGTTGCCCATCATCACTGACTGGTATTTGGCTAAATCCCTAAGGATGTTTTTTACATGACAGTAATAATTACCAAAACTGTTCAAATCTAAACCACTTCCCATGGGTTTCCTCGCTGCCTTTCTCAGCAGAGGTCAAGCACAGAGCCCCTGGAGACCTTTTGGTCCCCCTGGGATGAGCATCCCAGGACCCGCACAGGGCCATGGTGGAACCTCTCACTTCTGCTGCTGACTTCTCAGCACAGAGACATTCAGCAGGTGCTTGAGCCTCTTCTCTTGGTCTTGCTTTTTTTGGTTCCTTCCCATGCAAGGTCAGAATCCCTGCCTTGGGTCAGGAAGAAGGTGAGCAGAGACGCTACCGTTTGGCTGTAGCGCTTGGGGAGAAGATATTGTCCACGGAACCAAGACCTCCTGCTCCCACCATCTCTGCCCAGCAAGTTAAATCCCTCCTGCCCTGTGTGCGACACTGTTTGTTTCCTTGTTTACCCCCCTGCAGGCCAGGGCAACCTCCACAAACTTGCTGACTGCAGAATCTCATGGCCACATTTTTCACCTGGGCCAAATTCAGCCTCGGTGCCATGTGCCCAGGACACAGTTGTCCTGCTTAAAGCCCCGGTCACTGCTGCTGGCCTTCCCTGGCTTTGACTGATAGGTTTCATTTTGTTAAATTCAAGCCCTCTGACTTCCCAGTGAAAACAGAGTTTTAATAATTTTTTAATGATTAATAATTTTAATTACTTTTTTCAGCAGTACTTTTAAAGGCAGAGAGGAAAGCAGGGGAGGCTCAGCAAAGCCACAGCGAGTCCTGTCTAATCTGTGCTGCATCTCTTTGGCTGGAAGAAATCCTTTCCCACTCACACAATTTGTAGCAGTGTTAAAACAGCACAAGATTGGCCTTTTTTTCCCCTAATTTTTAAATCCCTTTTGCAGACAAACTCAGATCAAGCAGCTCTGACTGTTGGGTTTCCTAATGCCTGCCCGGTCCTGCCTCTGCATTGCTCTCCAGCCATGCCACAGCAGCGGCTGGGGGGGGATATGGCAAATCCCTATTAGCTCTTAAGAGCCACAAGTGCTTCACTTCTGCAAAACACCCTTCAGAGCAGCAGAGCTTCAAATTAAATGTGATTTTTGAGATTATTTATGTTCAGTCAAGGGGATGCCAGGAACATTTTCTTCCATGTGGACTTCTTATATTTCAGCACTTAGTTTCCCAAGGAAAATCAAAGCCAGCACAGGGCTTAGGCCGCTTGGTATTAGATGGTGTCACAGTGCAAGGACAGTTTCAGTAGCCAAAGCATGCAGAATTGCAGCAGGATTTGAGGAGGGCAGTTTCACATTGGTCTCAGCAGTTGCATAGATCAGCTGCAAATGCCATCTGGTAGCAGTTCTCCATTGAATTAGGGGGGAAAAAAAGCAAAGCCCCCCCAAATTTGAAACATTCGCCAAATTTTTGGTATCTTCTGTCATATAAAATCTTAGTTGTGTTTCATTTGAAATAAAATTAGTTGCTTGATTGTTGGCTAATTTGTATTTATTTCTGTTCAAATCTTTTCAGTGACTTGAAGTTTTCTTTAGCTTGGAAAAAAGTCATCTTTTTTTTTACCTCTTGCTTCTTTTTCCATCTTTCTTGTTGGAAAGAAAAAGTGGGAGGTAGGAAGAGCAGGGTTAGAGATTTTTGTGGACAGAGCAGAGATAAGGTTTCCATCCCTGCACTACAGCAGTTCTGAAAGAATTCCTTTTCCCACTGAAAATTACGTGAATCTACTTAAAAATCTGGGAAAATGCCAGTTTTCAAGCTCCTTAACAAGCAGATGAGCCAGCATTCCCGGGTTTAATCTGAAGTTAAATCTGCCCTTAGAAGTTTTTTGTTGACTTCACCAGATTTCTGTGGCCCCTCTGAGCGCCTGTGGTAAATGGGTTGGCAGGGTTCCTGGCTCCCACTTGGAGAGGGCTCTTTCTCTCTTGACAGAAGCTCTCCTCACTGATAGGTGACTTCAGGTGAGAGCACCTTTGGAGGTCAGCACGTGAGAGCACTGCACGTACACTCGGGCTGTGGGTTGTGAGCGAGATGCCATCTGGTCCACAGCGCAGATGAGACCCAGGCTAGTGATGAGCTCCCACGCACAAGGCTTTGGTTTCCAGAGCACTTTGTCCCAGCCCCACTAGTGCTCCCAGACTGTTGCAATCCATCCTGCAGTTGGGGCTGATGTTGGTCACGCTCATTGTGACCGTAGCTGGCTGGATAGGGGCAGATGATGTGACAGTGTGGGGAAGCGATTTTACGCAGCTATTTTACACACCAGCAACTCCTAAAAGCAGGAAGCATTTTTTTTCAGGGACCACAGCCAGTATAACTAGGAGTAGCCTGGTCACTTCAGTGCAGCAGTGGGAGTTTGCAGAAGTGAAGGAGCAGACTCCTGGAGAGCAAATCCCTCTCTAGAACAGCTATGCTGGGTTTGGAGGTTGCATACAGAGGAAGACAGTGGTTGCATTAGTGAAGATCCCAGGGAGTGTTTGGAGCAGAGTCCCCTTCCTTGCATGCAAAAGAGTTTCATCATCATCATCCTCATCGTGACCATGTGGGCTAGCAGTGGGATTCTGCCATTCCCCTGGGTCACCCCTTTTCCCCTGGCCCCCAGTGCTGTCCTGTGTCTGGGGCAGATGTAGGACCACCTCCATTATTGGCATGTTTGAGACAGATGTTAAAACTGGTGATCTGTTAGCACTGGCCTTGGGGGGTTGCCTGTGGTTTCTGCTGTAGTCATGCGTGCTTCGATTTCAGATAAAAGAGCCAAACTGTTTCACTTCTGGTATTTCCAGCCGCGTTTGGATTTATCTGAACGGAACCAGGCATTCCTTCATTTGAGTGTGGCTACCTTTACCCAAGAGCTGGTGTTTACTATTTCTCTTCCCTTCCCCCTTTCCTATTTTCTCTTTCTCTAGGTCCAGGCCTGGCCTTCATTGCCTACCCAAAAGCTGTGTCCATGATGCCGTTGCCCACCTTTTGGGCAATCCTTTTTTTTATTATGCTTCTGTTGCTTGGACTGGATAGCCAGGTTAGTACCATGGGTAAGAGATGTGTGGCTTATTCTGTCAGCCCAGCTGACAGAGAAGAGCTGGTTTTACGGGCATGAGTTAAGAAGAGAATACTCTAATGCTGCTTAAGGGAAGCTCATCTGTGTTGCTTTTTAGTGCAGATGAATCGTAGAACCCCAGCCTGGTTTGGGTTGGAAAGGACCTTAAAGCTCCTCCAGCTCCAACCCCTGCCCCGGGCAGGGACACCTTCCACTAGAGCAGGTTGCTCCAAGCCCCCGTGTCCAACCTGGCCTTGAACACTGCCAGGGATGGGGCAGCCACAGCTTCTCTGGGCACCCTGTGCCAGCGCCTCAGCACCCTCACAGGGAAGAGCTTCTGCCTAAGAACTCTTCTGATCTAAGTCTCCCCTCAGCTATATCTAGTGTGGATCCCTGAACAGTCAGAGGACAAAGCCACAGCCTTTTTTGGTGGTGTTGGCTTGGAGGTGCTGAGCAATGTGGGATCCTGCTGACTTCCACGTCAACAGTAGGCATTCCGTACCTCCAGAACAGGCCAGAAAGTGTCTCAGGTTCCAGCTGTACTATTATATAGCACACGTTGCTATTAATTAGTGAATGTGAAGAAAGCAAAAAGTTCAATCCAAGAAGTGAGGTTATTTTTCCCAGTAGTTGTTTATAGGAATGTTGGACTAGATCCTGCCAAAGAACCTGTAAATCATTTCTAGATAGTCCACTTACAAGGAAACACGGGTGAGCCGGGATTATGCGGTAACTGCAGATTCAAAATTGCCCAAGTTTTCAGGGTAACAGGCAGCTTCCTGCACTCACATGGAGAGTGACTAAGATGAAAGGCTGGTAAGGATGAAGTGTTCATTTAGCCTAAATGCTCTCTTGGCTGAGTCGAGATCTGTAAATCTGTAAATGTGTGCTTTATCTGTGCCACTTTTTATATTCCATTTGCCCTAAATTGCTCTTTAGGGCTTAATCTTTGAACTCCAGCAAGTGACTTTCAATCACTCCGCAGTAACTGCAGAAGTGCGCGATGCCGTGGTTCAGCCACCCTGTGCTCATGTAAATGGAAAGCTGTCTGCTAATTTTAAAGAGCTCCTCACTGCGTGGAATGATTAAAACTAATTGGAGCGCTTAATTTCCCTCCTCCACCCTGCTGGGGTTTTTGGAGTGCAGTCAAGCAGGTTTCTGGAATGCCAGAGCAGTTGAAGATCAAATCAGCCCAAAGGAAAGGGTTGCATTGAAAAAGAAAACCAGGTTTATAGAAGTCAAAGTAAGGAAACAGGAGCAGCAGAATCTGGTAGAGTTTTTGCAGGACAGTCTGTATGTCAAAAGGGAGCTTCAGCTCATGGTCAAAGAGGGTAGAGCTGCTACGGGGCACTGTATGAGCAATATAGATGCTGGGTAGGAAAACACAGCGTGAAATAATGCTATTTGATAGTCTCCCCGTGATAACTTAGTTATAAGATGTATCCACTGAAAGGGAAGATCATTTCTACTAAGGAAGCCTTGGTTCTCCATGGTCATGTCCTCAGCGAATTTGGTGGTTTGTCCCTTGCCAGGCTGAAAGCACAGATCAGCTGAATGATCCCTTCTTTGGATTTGTTTGGGGGGAGTTCAGTCGTCACTTTTCTCCACGGGTGAAATGCATCTGGTTTGCAATTAACTTGAAACTTTCATTCAAATCTGGTTTGGGTTATTTGGTTAACTCCAGTTACACGTCTTGTATGTAGTTTTCCAATGTCAAGTAAGTACAAATACACTTTATAATGAAGCCAGGTAAAGTAAGAATTTTAGCTCATCTATTCAGAGCTTCATTTTTGCTTTACAGATGCAAATAGGTCACTAAATTTTGGTGGGGGGAGCGTATGAACAGCTCTGTTATTGCTGCAGAAGCCCCCCAGAGCCTCAGTCAGAGGTGCTCTGCTCACAGGTTCAGAAAAGACAAGTTCAGTCAAGAAGAGCTGCTGTTTCACATCAAAGTTTGCTTTCCCTTGGCTGGATTTTCACTCGCAAACCCAAGAGTAGAATTACATCCAATTGTGGAATTAACCTAACTAGTACCTGTGATGTTTTCTGGCACATCAAAAGAAAGCTGCGAGGTACTCTGCTAGCTTAGGCTTTTTGGAGTGTTTTCTCTCTGCCTCTTCTCTCGCATACATCTTGTTGTTTATCTGGAACAGCTACAACATAAAAGCCACGTAAATGCCTTCCTGTCATCAAATTAACTTCCTTTCTCCTTGCGGCTTGCATGTACAGAGCCCCTTTGGTAGTTCATAAGGCTGCTAGGAAATGAAGAGCGATTCTGAAAGCTTGTTCCAACCTGAAAACTACCCCCACGCTTCAACCTCTGGCTTACAAAGGAATGGCTTCTGGGGTTCATATTCAGAGCAGCTTTTTGCCACCGAGTGCAGTTAGGGTGTTACTGTAGCGTGTTAGTTCCAGTATGAGCCTGGATAAAATGCGTGGTGTGTAATTTCAAGTCATGTTTCTTTGTTGTTGTTTTTCCCCTTTAGTTTGTTGAAGTTGAAGGACAGATCACGTCATTAGTTGATCTGCACCCATCCTTCCTAAGGAAGGGTTACCGACGGGAAATCTTCATCGCTATAGTGTGTTTCCTTAGCTATCTTCTGGGACTAACTATGGTGACTGAGGTGAGTAGCACTCCCTTCTTCTTTAGCCAGTTTTCTGACCAGTTTCAGCTATAAATGAGACTGCACAGAATTAGCCCCTCAGAGGTGCTCTTTAGACCTACAGAGCACCTTTCATCCCTAGATCTGAAAGCATTTTGAAAGGGAACTGTAGATTCTCCCCTTTTCAGTCAGAGAAGAGAGACATGAAATCTCATTAAATTCAATCTGATCTCAGGTCCTAATCAACACAAGTGTGAATATTAATATCTGGCTCTAAATGATGAAACACATTGGGAACCTTCAGCAGAGCAGAGTAAGAAGCCATCCAGTGCATGCAGGGAATATCTTAGTTACACAGCTTTGAATCAATTAAATACCACTGGATTTATTCTAGTATAAACAAGATGGGAGCATGTTCCAGTGGCTGCACTCTTGTGATGGTTATCTCCAAAATAAAACCCAAGCCAGCTTTGAAAAACAACTGGAGGAACACAGTTGTGGGAGTTAAACCAGGACCTGTAGGGGTGCCTAACAAAGATGGGTTTTCCAAGTCAAAGTGCATATATATATGAACTATTCCCATGAAGAAAGTCCTTCCACTCAGTGAATAAATGCAGACCCTCCTGATGAACCGACTTCCATTTTTAGTATTTTGGAGGCGTTAATGGTAGGAGGCGACATATTAATTCCTGACATCATTTGTTTCTATAAATGCCCATCCAAAAATACTTGTAAGAAGGAAAGATTTAAGTGTCTCAGTAGATTAGTACTAAGTAAGTGGCTTAGTTCTGTTTAATCGTCGTCTTGTTTGGAATACTTCCTGTAGTAAACACACATATTCCCCAGGGAAGGTAATGCCAAATATTTACCTTATTTACTTGCATGATATTTCTTCTTGTTAGACAGCAGTCGTTAAGATATGTTGGTTGATGTTCCTGGGAGCTGGGCCTGAAGTACTCATTTTCATTCCCTGTTGGATCCTAACCCGCTGTGTCTCTCTTTTACAGGGTGGCATGTATGTTTTTCAACTCTTTGACTACTATGCAGCTAGTGGTGTATGCCTTTTGTGGGTTGCATTCTTTGAATGTATTGCTGTAGCCTGGGTTTATGGTAAGTGAGAATCCTTTCATCTGATACCTTTTGATGAGTCAGGGACAGTTTTACTAGCCAAACATTTAGTCATCAGCCACCCCTGAATCTTCTTCCCAGCAACAGGCACATGCCATTAATATAAACTTATGCTGACCTCTTGGAGGCAAATTTGCATCTGGGATGAAGCCAGCCTCCAGTGTTTTTCCACACAAAAATGGTGTATTTTTCCATTGCTAATTAATAAAGGCGCAATTAAGCATTTGCATGTGTTGAGAGATGAGAGTTGAAAGTTTGGCCAGCTGTGAAAATCTCTGTTTGTCGCCCAGAGAATTTCCTTTCAGAGCTGTGAGGGACAAACCAACCACATAGAGAACACAGAAAGCTGACAGAAAAGTGTGTGCTGTCCCAGTTCAGGTGATGCCGAGTACCAGGGTCTGACAGTAGCCTCTGTAGCTGTCTGAGATGGTAGCTGAGGAGCGATCAGATGATGTTTGCTGCTTAGGGCTGGTCATTCCCCTGATTCTTCATGTACTCCATCTCCTTAGAACAGCAGAACAAACGTAGCCTTCATTTTCCATCAGTCAGATCTCTGTAGAAGCAGGGTGTATTGTTTGCTGTCATCTCCTTCTCATGGTGGTCTCTTTGGCAAGTTCAGAGAGAGGCTGGGGAGAGAAGTTGGGGTGTGATGGGGGCAGGAGGGATTAGCATCCAAATAATAGGGAGGTGTAGGATGAGAGAGTCCCTCAACCTTTCTCAAGGAGAAAATCATCTTGAACTTCCTAGTCACAGGAAACATTTGAACAATGGATCTGACATCTTCATTCCCTTTAAACACACCTTGAGAGGAGCATAGGAAAGCAGCTGTAATCCTTCAGTCCTTATGTGGCTTTTCTGTGCTCAACTCTGATAAATGCTCTCACTATCCATTACAGGCGCTGATAATATTTATGATGCCATTGAGGACATGATTGGATACAGACCTGGTCCCTGGATGAAATGGAGCTGGATTGTGATCACACCAGTTCTTTGTGTGGTGAGTGCTGACCTGTGCTCTTTCACATGTTCCTCGTGGCAGCTCTGAGCCACCTCTTACTGCTTCTCTTTCAAGTGAAGGCTGTTGCATTCAGAGACCAATCTGCAAAGAGAGGAGATGCTGGACTCTCAGATGTTAGCTGTTAACGTGACAGCTCTCTCCCGTGCCTGCTCAAATTGCACTTGCCTACATTTAAGTGGATGTTTCTTAGGACTGACTAAGTATTACCTTCCTGACACAGAAAATACACTCTCCAAAGAGCAGTCCCTACTTTCAGTGATAGGTCCTCTAGGCCATTTTGACAAAAAAACTTGAGCAGTCTGAGGCAGACACTCAGCTTCAAGTATTTCATTGACTGGGAAGAACATCCTGGTAAGCTCCTTGCAATGTACAGCAAATATTTGAGCCCTGAAAACGAACAGGCAGCACTGCAGCTGTTCAGCACCGTCGCTTCACACTCTGTTGTCAAGTAGCAGATGGTGTAAGCAGATGCAGATGCTCTTTCACTAATTCAAATGCAAGAATAATTCCCCCACTGGTTTAAAACACATATGGTATCCATCAGCTCTGCCTTTCACTGCCTCTCTTCCTTAGGGCCAGTGGTAGCAGCAGAATCCTACTGCTTCGGCATTTTTTGAGCCTTACGTTGTTTTCCTTTCTCATCCACAGGGGTGCTTTATCTTTTCTTTGGCCAAGTACAAACCACTGACCTACAACAAGGTCTACACATACCCAGACTGGGCAATTGGCCTGGGCTGGGTTCTTGCCCTTTCCTCCATGATCTGCATCCCTATGGTGATGGTCATCCGCATCATACAGTCAGACGGGTCGCTCATTGAGGTAAGAGGAGCTGGTTGTCTGTCTTGAGGAGAAACAGAGCTTTAACTTGCAGTGTTTTTATACAAAATAAGCACAATGCTTGGAAAACTGCCACCTCGTCCAGGTAGGACAGAGTTGGCTCTCCTGCAGTGAATGCAAATAAGGCTGTTAAAGATCTCCTGTCCTTCGGGCAAACATTAGAGACAGAACAAATATGAAGCCTTCTGTCCTCAGATAAACACCCAGTGATGTTACCTGTGTCCTTCTGCAGTTCCCAGCTGGCAAACTGTAGCCTCCACGTGCAGACAAGTGCTCAAGCACTGGGGTGTTTCGAGTGCCAGATCTCGTGTCTGCAGCCCGCAGGGACAAGGAAGCACCATCCTGACAAACACTGAGAAAACAAGAGGCAGAGCTGGGTCAAACCTGGCTGTGTAAGAGCTCATTGAATCCCAGGGACATTCAGATCCCTCTGTGGATTGTGTGGCTATAGGGCATGGCCTTTGCTCTGGGAGTCTGAACCTAAGTCAAACCCTCCTACCCAATGGGCTTCACTTTTTAGCTTTTTTAATTACTTTTTTTAATTCCCAATGAATCAAATCAAAGTCAGATTGCTCTGAGTCTTGGAAAACTTCGTGTGGGATTCAGACGTGACAGTGCAGATTCTCCTGGCTTTGCATTTGCAGCCTATCTATCTCTTACCCTTTGTGGCAGGGTTCAGCGTGGGCTCCCCTGGCTTGGTTTTCTGCCAGTGGAAAGTTTTCGTACACTGTGCAAGCAGGAAACTGAACAATTGTCTTTTAAGGTTTCAGATTAGTTTTGTTTTTGCCTAATGAGATGGTCGTAAATGCAGCCCAGGGTATTCTTGGAGGAGAAAGCGGGACGCTTCGGGTTAGGGAAAAAGAGAGAAGAGAATTAAAAAACCCCAACATTTCCCAGAGCACAAACACTTGCATTTGTTTTCCTCCAAGTATTAATGGTCTTTTTCAGCTGTGGCCAGAGCCTGAGTGTTTATTTTCCTGCCTACATTGTCACCATCTATTGAGACACAAGTCTAAAAGTAGCCAAAACACTCCTCAAAGTCTATGTTAGGAAAAGAAAGTAAACACTGGTCAGATGCCATTTAGTTCTTCCTTTGTGAACTGAGATGTAGGAGAGAAGTTGCCACTTGGCAAGGAACGGCTGGGCTAAAAGGCAGAGCTGTTTCTAAATGAGGATAGAGAACACGCAGCATATGAGCAGCAGCTGCAGCGCTGAAAGCCCAACGTGCAGGATGCTGGGTAACGCTGTGAATGCCCGCCCTTGTCTCACTTGCCTGCCTGAAGTCAAGCTCTGCAGCTAAGTAGTTGAACGCAGTGCTCCACAGCCTGGGTCCCGTGGTCCTTGTAGAGCCACTCAGCGTGTTACCTGGACTAGATGATCTCTGGAGGTCCCTTCCAACCCCAACGATACGCACGCCTCTGACAGCCACCATCCCCAACCTTGGATTGCCACGTCCTCCATCCTGTACACGGAGACACAGGGGCCCCTTGGTCTTCTCACCTTGGCTTTTCTCCCTTTCTTTCAGAGGATAAAAGCGGTGGCTGCCCCCAAGGAGGTGAATCGGTGGTCCAAAGAAACAGAGAGTGCCACCCCGTTCTGCCCCAATGGAACTTCGAATGGCGGATTGATCAAGCCAACTCATATCATTGTGGAAACCATGATGTGAGCTCTCTCTGTGAGAGGAGAAACCTGCTTTAACTGCCGTTTACTAACCATAGATTCTTATAGGACCAGGTTTACAGAGCTTTATATTTGCACTAGGATTTATTTTTATTTCTCACAGAGAAAGTTATTTTTTGTGTGTGGTTTTTTTTTTAATATTTTGTAAGGTAATCACAGCAGATGCCTCCCTGTAGAGGGAGAGCTTTCATATCAGACTAGACATATTACAGGAATTTACTAGTATTGGGTTTTTTTAATATATATATCTTTATCTCGAATATTATACACCTTACCACTTGAATTGATTGTCTTGCCAGCAATACATTCAAGTCTCAGAAAGCAATTTTAGGTGCTGGTATGGTTGGGAGCAGGGTAACCTACAGAACACACAAAAGGAGCTCTGTTGAGAGATGTGCTTAAACTAAAATGATGCTGTTTGTTGTAAGAGAATTTGCAAAGGTGTAGTATTGCCACCCTCTGGTTCAATTGTGGTGAACGACAGGCTTCAGGGCCTCCTTAGGGAAGGGGGACAGTTACATTTAGCACAGTCCCTGAGTAAAGATAGAGCCGGGCAGCTGGAGCAGAGAGTTTGCAGGGGGGGCAGAGAAGTTGGGGGTGAAAAGCCTTAGCGCTGTCCCTTCCAAGCACGGCTTTGGGATCATGTCACGCAGACAAGAGGAGGACTTTGGGAAGGCATTTGCAGCATTTGGCATGATTCACTCTTTTATTTTATTTTCGTTTTCTTTAGGTTTTGGGGGTTTGTTTTACTTAAGTGAAATGCCTGTGGTTTGTGTGTGAGTGGGGAGGTTGCTCCTGATGCTATGTGCTTAGAGATACTTGCTCCCAAGTTCTCCATCCAAGCAAGTTTTAGTGCAGTGGCACTGGTGTAAATCTGAATTCTGCAAACCAGGAGGCAGCAGGGGCAAGGGGAAACAAAGCACCTGGCCTCCGGGTGCTTCAGATGTTCCCTTGCTCATGTGGACTTTGGTTTTGGGCAGGAAAAGAAAAGAATCCCTTCTGGACTCTGACTGTCCAAAGGTGAACACAAACCAGGTCAAACCCAACGGGAGAAACAGAACCGCTCACCTACACCTGGTGTAACCAGTAACAGAGTTGTTAATAATAATTAATAGTAATGAAGATAATAATATCACTCAGCAGACAGGTGCTTTTCATCCATGTATCTCAAAAATGCTTTGCCAAGGTTGCTTTATTTATATGGGGTGGGTTGTTACTGTTGGGGGAACAGACAAAAGGACCAAGTCCTTTGTCCCATGTTACTAAATAGCAGCAGTAGACCTAGGGCCCCCAGAATCCTTACCCATCATTGGGTTAAACCATGGTTTTTATGATATTTTTGGGGTAGGCATATTTATGAAGTTTATCAATCTTATCTGCTGAGGAAACAGGGCTTTCAGGGTTTTAAGTTAAAGCAAAGGGAACATGTAACACTGAAATATTTTGTCTTTGGTCAGAAGGAATTATGTACCGTTCCAGGTTAGCCTGGGGAGGGAAGAGAAACCACTACAAGGAGTATAGAAATGGGGGTTCTGCTTCATGTGGAAGCAGGTGGATGTTTCCAGGGGGAATTACTCCGTGAAGAATGGCCAAAATGTAGGCAAAAGCCTTTTTTTGGGGGTTAGTTTTTTGTTGGGGTTTTTTTTGTTGTTGTTTTTTTACACTTGATCGGGTTGTGCTGGGAACAGGTTCTCTGGCGAAACTCAGCCTTTTCTTGTGGGCATTCTCATAGAGGGAGAGGCCTTTTTTTCCTTCTTACACCACCCCAGGTAGGCTCTCCAAAGGTATTTAGAGGAACTGCTTGAGAAAAGCAGAGTTTGAGTCTGCTTATTCTGGCGTCAGCTTAATCTGTCGGGGCAGAGTTTGTCATTGAACCAGAACATATCCAGTTCTTCACATTCCTACACAGCAGTTTCCTTCATTTTTTCTTGTCCCGTGGGCTAACCGGCTGCAGCAGCACAAACGCTCATTGATGAGCTTGTTGGTTTGCTTTTATCAGAAAAGGGGTGATTTAAAACTAAGAGGTGGACCAAACTAAGTTAAAAAACAAAAGAAAAAGTGGCTGCATCTACACCTTTCAAACCGTTGCTACTCTGAATTTGTACACAGTTTTCCATCAGTAGCTGAGTTGCAGCAACAGATCCAGCCACAGCAGAATTGCTTTTGGTTTCTTTTTCTGGGTGTTGTATGATGAGCATTATAAATGAAACTATTCCATAGCTGGAGGTGGCAAACATCTCATGGAATCTGCCATGAGCCATCCGAAAGTCACTGGGGGAATGCTGTGAGGTAGTGGGTGCCATTTTGTGCCCAGAATAAAGCATACAACATGGCATATAGGTAATTTGGGGTGCGTTTTAATAGCCTTAAACCATCAAAGGCAAGGAAGTGTAATCAAAGATAACTGTCTTCGTGGGCTTCAGCTTGGACCCTCATTTTTGAGTTACAGTTAGTGTCTGCAGTAAACGGGCACGCTTGCCTGGGTGAAGAGGGAGTGGCGGGTTAAGGGGGTCTAAATTAATGGTTTCTGTGAGTGCAGATGCTTGATTTGTATTCTTATTCTTTTATATATATACATAGTCATAGAACTGCGTTTGAGGTACAGTTTGCACATCACTTTCATGCTGTAGCGCTGAGCTGAGCTTTAGTTTGGAAAAGAAAATGGTTTGGCTACATCCAAGACGTCGCCGTCAGGTCAGCTGGTGTTTGGCCATCTCCACATTGTGGAGGGTGTCTTTGCTCAACGAACCAGAGGGCTAATACTACACCTTTCAAAGTACAACTCCTAGAGAACTAGAACCCAGCCCCCTTTGGGTGTAAACTGTGCCATTGAAATCAGTCGCTTCCATGTACCAAGTGAAAAACGTCTCGCACGGATGCAACAACCTCATTGAAGCGTTCTCTGTGTCACCTTCTCCAGCCCTGCTGTGCTCTTCAGCACGCAAAGGAGGGCTGGCACTCACAAAGAGCTAAGAAATGATGGTTTCTGGAAAACAGCTCCCTCTCCCCTCCAAAAATAATATAGTTAATGCGAATGTTTTCTCGGGGGGTTGAGTTCCAATGAGCACGCTCACATTTTTACAGGTTTGGTGGGTTTCCTAACACTTTGATCAGATTTCTGGACTTTTCTTGGTGATAAATTTGCATTTCAACGCGATCCACTGCCAAATTTATTAAAAACCACTTTTGTAAAAAGTCTGTGTTTTCTACCTATTTCTGACTGCAAAGAAAGACTGATCCCCCCCCCTCCCCCCAGTTTACTTGTTTAAACACTTGTGACGTATTTTACCTGTTTTCTGTAAATGAGGAACTCTATACTAATGTCGTGACTCGTCATAGATGAACTGGTTTGGAGCCAGGGACTTCATGCACCTTTGTCATGAGATCTTTAGAACCAGATCCCTGAGTTTAAAACCAGCATAAACCAAGAGAAAACCCCACTCCTTTTCATGTTTCATGTACCTTTGTATTCATGGGTTCTTCTGGGCTTGAAAACAGCAGTTTCAGCAGTGTTTATTTCCGCTAACTGAAATCCAGAGGTAGTAGAAATGTAAAGGGGAATGTCTATCCCACAGGATTCTCCAACCTGTTTCTTACTTTCCTGAGTTCTCCAAACTTTTTCAGTTCACCTATCACTAGTTATGATCTCACTGAATTTGCATCTATTGTAAGGGACTTTACCAATAGTCTGTATTTCTCTATTTAAGCAGTATGGTTTCATAAATAGAAGTGGTTTTTATTGTTGTTACTGTTCTCGTTTCCTTCCTCATCCATAGCTTTCCTTTTCATCTGGTCCAAACAGATCCACACACTTTTACTTAGATAAGTCCTCTTTAAAGTGCGAGATAGTAGGTCCACAATGGATTTGTTCTTGTGTTGTAAATGAAACTACGAAAGCCCAGCAGCTGTATTGGCCATCTAGAACAACGCTGGTGGTCACACTGCAGCAGCAGCAGCGCAGCTCCTGGAGTGGAGGGATATTGGGAATAATGGTCTGCTGAAGAGGCGCAGCAAAGCTGATTTTCGCTGCTGTTCTTGAGGAGAGGAGATAAAGAGGAAAGGGGGAAGAAAAGGCCGCAGCCTTAGAGTTGCTGTCACACAACCATCAGCAGAGCCTTTAATGTCACCGTCAGGATAGCATCTCCTGCAGCAATTTTGAGTCCTGCGTGCATCCAACTGCAGCTACTCCTGGTTCCTCTTCTCTGTCTCAGCGTTAAGTAGATCTGAAGACACATGGACGTTTCCATTCACTAGGCCTTTTACGAGTCTCCTCTTTCGGTCTGTTTTTATTTGCTCAGGAGACGTACAGTTTCATTGAGGTCGTGCTTGTCACACTTGAGTTCAAAGCTCCCGCGTGTTGCATCAGTGGCAAACTCCATCCGTGGGAGAAGGATCTGAACGTTTTTGACTAACTGATGAATTGCTTCCACTTCTTGTGGTCACTGCAGGATCACTTACGGAGGCTTAATGTATATAAAATGTTTGTTAAATAAGCTGTGCATTGGATGGAGTGGACAAGTTAGTTCAGCAGCTCAAGTACACTTGGAAGAAAGATGACCCTGACATCGTTTCCAAGGAGATTCAATGGAAGTTGCTCACTTTCAGCAAAAAGAAAATAAATCTGTGGTTTAAGTAGATTAATAGATGAACTCTTCCACCCTCGTATGCATGCACACAAGGGGACACTGCTGCTATTCCTAGGCTACACAGCGTGTAAGTCTTGCGGAGCTGTTCAGGGTGAGGATTGAGAAGGTTTGGTTACCACTTGCCTGCAAAGAAAGAGCCAACCTGCCAGGGTGTCGAAATAGCCTTTCCTAAATTGGAGGTTGTGGAAGAGGGAAAGTAGCGACAAAATCCTGGACTGTGGCCCTTCCAAGGAAGCCTTAAAGTTGGATGTGAAAACGTTCCTGGCTCCTTGTAAGCACCACATGGCACCTGGTGTGGGAGGTTGGACGTGGTGTGGGATCAGGCAGCTGCCCTGGACTTGTTTTCTCCAAACTCAGCATCCAAAGCCTTGTGGTTGGGATCGACGTGTAGTTGTGTATTTGTATATTTGCATGAGTAAAGGTCGGGACCTGTCAGACCTGTAGCTTGTTTTATTGCCTGTAGTCAAAGATAAGCTTAAGAAAGAAAGAAATCAGGCGATTTGACACCTAAAACCCCCATGAACTAGTGCAAAAGAGCCCCCTGAGCTCCATACTTTGGTCACAAAGTTTTTTTATTGCTGTCAATGGTCAATTTGAGTTTATGGGAAGGTTTGCTCAGGAAAGACTTGAGCATAACCAGCACCAGCCCCAGCTGGAAAACTGCCTATTCCAGCCCTGCATCTCCACTGGGTCATGGCTCTTTTCTGGCAGATGAAAATAAACCTGTACATGGACAACGTGTCTCCACTTAGTAAAAAACCACAAAGCCAACTAATAATAATTAAAAAGCTGAATTTCTGTTAAGAAATAAACAGAAAAGGTAATTTTTATGTGGGGTTTTTCCCAGTTGTCAGTGTGAATTAGTGATTTCAATTTACCCATGTCCTAAAACAAGAGCAGAAAAAGCTTCGGAGACCATTTGACAACAAAGAAAGAGGCAAGCTCAACATTTTGCAGGTTGAAAACGTTAATAAAGCAACTCACCCCATTCACTGTCAGAGGTGGATAATGGCAGTGATGCAGTCTACAACTGGAAAAGGGCCTGACCCTGCTGGTATTGCTGGTATTGAATGGCAGAGCCTTTTTGTATCGCTGCTGTGGCTTAATTTGAACTAATCAGTGAAGTGTCAGAATTTAATCGCCAGGAGCTTTACAGCTTTAGGAGTAAAGTAAATTAAAGGCAGTTGGAAAAGGGGCCATTTTTTGGAGGCTTCCTCCCCATGGTTTGGCTCTGGGCTGCACGGTGGGACACTGCAGCGCACGTCCCCATTTGCAGCACAGGGAAACCATGGCCCAGCTTGAGAAATCAGCAATAAGGGGAGAAAATAATACAGTTAAAAAAAAGAGAAGTGAAACTTGATTGTGCTACGAGCTGTGCATGTGAGCTTTGGTGTGTGTGCATATGTGGGGGAGGCTTCGGTCCTGTAGCAGAGTCTGTGTTGGCACGATACATGTTGTTACTGAACCTGCTTCTGCAGTTGAGATGTTTAAAGATTTGATTCTTCTTTTTTTCCAATATATAAAATAAAAAATAATAATAAAAAAAAAAAAGAACAGTGGCAAAACCCTGTTGAGAGGCTGAAAATGAGACACAGAATCCTG
>NW_009937673.1:0-5797 GCF_000696875.1 Nestor notabilis
CTGCCCCCTGGCGGCGCCGCGTGGCGCCACCTGCGCTGCGCACCCGCGGAGCAGGAGCAACGCGGAAAGAGCAGAAAAGTCAAAGGAAAATGAGTAATAACAGTAACAGAAAGGACCCGCGGAAGCGGGAGAGAACAAACGTGCCCTCGTCATCGCCCATGTGCCAGGGAGAAAAAAGAAGAGGAATAGGGAGGAGAGGAGACAGGAGGGAAGGAGAAGAGAGGAGAGGAGAACAGAGGAAAGAGAGGAGAGGAAGGAAAGGAAGGAGAGGAGAGGAGAACAGAGGAAAGAGAGGAGAGGAAGGAAGAGAAGGGAAGGGAAGGGAAGGGAAGGGAAGGGAAGGGAAGGGAAGGGCAGGGAAGAAAGAAGGGAGAGAAGAGAAGAGAAGAGAAGAGAAGAGAAGAGAAGAGAAGAGAAGAGAAGAGAAGAGAAGAGAAGAGAAGAGAAGAGAAGAGAAGAGAAGAGAAGAGAAGAGAAGAGAAGAGAAGAGAAGAGAAGAGAAGAGAAGAGAAGAGAAGAGAAGAGAAGAGAAGAGAAGAGAAGAGAAGAGAAGAGAAGAGAAGAGAAGAGAAGAGAAGAGAAGAGAAGAGAAGAGAAGAGAAGAGAAGAGAAGAGAAGAGAAGAGGAGAAGAGAAGGGAAGAGAAGGGAAGTGAAAGGAGAAGGGAAGAGAAGGGAAGAAAAGGATCAGAACAGGCCTGAAAATATAGGAAAACCACTGGGGAACATGGCAGCGTGTACCTTCCTGTGGGTGTGGGCTGTGGCGGGTCTGGCTGGAGCAGTGAAAAATAGGATAAAAGAGAGGAAATTTGGAATCGGGGATGGGGGTTGTGTGAAGGGTGAGGAAGGTGGCAGAAATTTTTGGGGAACACAGTGGAATGAAACTGAGGAGTGGGGTTGCACTAAGTGCGGGTGTGGAGGCAGGGGCATGGCCTAAAAAGACATGAAAAATTACCTGAAGAGGGGAAAAGACAGATGTATGAGTTCATTTTCAAATCCTTTATATATTTTCCACTTTTTTTCCCCCTTCCCCCCACCCACTTTTTTTTTTTCCCCCTTTCATTTTTTTCCCCTTTTTCTTCCCTTTTGTTATATTTTGCCCTCTGCCATATGCAAGCTGTAGTTCCATCAGCCAGGGTAGATGCTCTCCAGTTCCCCCCACATGGCTTCCCGCTGCTCTCTGCCAGGATGCCTGCCTTGGGGATGCAGTGGCAATGCACAGTCTGTTGAAAACTTCCTAGGAAGCAAGACAAATAAAGGTGGTTTTGAGGAAATGTGGAGCTCCCAACACCCTGCAGTGACATTTGAAAACCAGTAGGACCCAGGAGGAAAGCTGAGTAGGAATAATTAATAACACCTCAAAGGGCTAATTGAAGCCAGGCTTTACTATAACCATAATTTATAAGCTCACACCACCCCACATTCTTCTCCCATTACAACCAGAGCACAACTAGATTTGGGAAAGCAGTGTCAGGGGTGGCTCACAATGAAAAACTGCTACTTTACCATGCCTCCCTGGCCCAATCCTGCCCCAGAAAGAGGTGAGTCTGTAGATTCATGTCTTGGTGGATATGAGATTCCCTCGTGGAGCACAACATGAGGAGTAAATCTGCCACCACCAGCCCACCCCATCAGAAACCACAAGGAAAAATAACCCATGAAGGGAGACCCATATTTATATTAAGATATATTGGCTCTACTTAGCATTACAGGTCCCTCTCAGTGACAGACCTGCACTGCTACTGAGAGTAAAGCAGCAAGTTTGGAATATGCTTCAGCAGAAAACTGCTATTTCAATGCCAGCTGACCCTTTCAAAGCTGTTGTGACTGTAGTGAAGAATGGGGGTCTTGTTTCTTCTGCCTGGCCTTGCTTCCCACACAGCCCTTCTCCTGCTTTGCCTCCGATTACTCATCCCAAAACATTGGGTTTGTTTTCTATTTTGTCTGAATTTTCAGACAAATCTATAGGCATGAAAAATATTATATCTGGTATTTGGCACCAGGCATTCAAAAGTCAAGTACAATGAAAATAGAGCCCTAAATACTTGAAAACCAAATAATCTTTCATTTCCTAAGGATTGTTGTAACCAAGATTATTTTCCATCCTAAACTTTTCCTTGTCCATGGATATGGTGACAGTAGACTTCCTTTGTGACTTCATGTTTCACAGTTGTTAAATACAATGGCTAAAAGCTCAGATACTTCTCACAAACTATAAATAAGTGCCAATATATAATTTTGACAAATACAAAACAGACAATTGGTAAAAAAGGTTTCAAAGTCTATTCTTTGTAAGATACTTAAGAAAGACTAAGATCAAAATAAATAGAAGTGACGTGTACAGAGCAGCTGAGGCAGATGTTTGTATAAAACTTTTTTTTTTTATATAAAGTTCATATAAAACCTTTTATAAGAGCAAGTAGAGACAGGACAAAGGGGAATGGCTTTAACCTGACAGAGGAGAGACTGAGATGAGCTCTTAGGCAGAAGTTCTTCCCTGTGAGGGTGCTGAGGCCCTGGCACAGGTTGCCCAGAGAAGCTGTGGCTGCCCCATCCCTGGCAGTGTTCACATTGGACAGGGCTTGGAGCGACCTGCTCTAGTGGAAGGTGTCCCTGCCCATGGCAGGTGGTTGGAACTGGATGAGCTTTAAGGTCCCTTCCAGCACAAACCAGGCCCTGATTCCATGATGCTATGATTCTGTGTTAGATGTTGGGTGCCAAAAGGCTTTATTAAGGCTTGGAGCTAATCCTTCCCAATTCCAGGTTTTCCATATATTTGTAATTGCCTTATATAACATACTGCAGGCTCCAAAATAGATATTCACTTTCTCGGCCTGAGTCACTGTAACATATAATACCACCCCTAGTGTTGTTTTTGTCATGTGTTTAGTTACTAATCAAATAAAGGAATATGTTACAGTGATACAAATATGAAATATCAAATTTAAGTTTTTCTTTTCTTTTCTTTTAATTAATTTAATTATACATGTTTTGGACCATTAATCTTTTAGAAATGTTGGGAAATGCTGATATTCTAGGTTTCTTATTTTAGGATTAAAGCGTAGACCCAAATTGTATTCAGCTTTGCTGTCCCATACCACTACAATGCTACAACTCTTTCTTATGTCATACTGGCTTCCTGAGAGCTTCACTTTCTGACATAGAGGTGATCTTGTAAGATCACTGCTTCTTTTAACCCCTTAAGGCATCTTGACTTGAGACATAAGCAATTACAAGACTTCCACTAAATTTCCCCAAAACAAGAGAGGATCTTCAGCCCTTGAACTACACTCTGCAACACTCAGTAGAATGAGGAGTACAGACCAGACCAAAAAAATAACAGTTTCAATGTTAATACATGCAGTTTGAAAACATTTAGGGGATTAAAAATTCATGCAGCACACATTTCAAAATTTAGGTCATGTATTTTTCATGGGTGAAAGCAGAGAGAGACACCTGATGGAATTAGATTCGGTGGAAGAAGGAAGTATTTTAAACAAAACTACAATTATGTTGTCTTTTCTACTCCCTGATACTTGACACGGTTCTGAGTTACAAATGTTTAGTAGGCCAGAGGCCATCAATTAGTCACTTGCTGGAGTATCAGGTGAGTATTCCTGTAAATTTAAACCTGAGTAAGTATGGTTTTTGCATGCACCAGGAAAACCAATACCTATCAAATTTCAGAGGGGATTAACTGAAACAAACATTTACCCTTAGAAAATACAGCTTCCTTCTGTCAAAAAACATTTTTTACAACAAACTGATAATCTTCTCAATTTCCTACAAGGGACCACTTGCCTCCCTCACTGCCCCTAAAAAGAGCTCAGCCTTTAAAACTGGAGGAAAAGAATGCAATTAAGTAAAGAAACCAGCAACTAAACCATAAAACTCTACTTGCAGTTTTTGCTTACAAATGGGAAAAAACCAGGCAGTTAAAGAACTACGTTATTACCAGCAGTTTTTTCCTAAGGAGAGTTTAATGCGCTAAGGTAAAAGGCAGCACTAGTTCAAGAGTGCTGAGTTAAACAGGTTGGTTTGTTACTCTTTTAGTAAAAATAAAAATGAAAAAATACCACCTATGTACAGATGAAAAAATACCCTATGTACAGATAAACTGTTTCCCCCCCTCCCCCCCCCAATCATAGACTTCTCCAGCTACACACACTGTCCGTATAAGATGACCTCAGTATTTTAAAATTAGTCTAGCATGAAGAACGGAGCTATTTGGGCATCCCTGAAGAATCATAGCATCAACCAGTTTGAAAAAGACCTTTATGATTATTGAGTCCAACCATTACCCCGGCACTGCCAAGTCCACCACTAACACATGTCACTGAGAGTGTCATCTATACAGTTTGTGAACACTTCCAGGGATGGTGACTCCACCACTGCCCTGGGAAGCCTGTTCCGATCCCTGAACACCCTTTTGGGGAAGAGGTTTTTCCTAATATCTAAACCTCCCCTGGCACAGCTTGAGGCCATTTCCTCTTGTCCTATCACTTGTTTCCTGGGAGAAGAGACCAGCCACCTCCTGGCTCCACCCTCCTTTCAGGTAGTTGTGCAGAATTATAAGGTCCTCCCTGAGCCTTCTCTTCTCCCGACTAAACCCCCACCAGCAACCCAATATCCCGAATTTCTACTTTGAATGATTTTGTTCTTGGCAGTGGGGCAGCTGTCTTCCTTCATCAGTGAGAGGTGGTATGGTTACATGGTAGAACCTTGTGTGGTTTGGAGGGGCTGCGTTGCATGGTCTGATCGCCAGACCCAGTTTGTCCTCAGCATTTACAGGTGTTTCCAGCCGTGATGGCAGCTACGAAGAGGCCTGGTGAAGGAGCAGATGGAGTGAGCTGTGGATGTTGATTCCCTTCAATAACAAAATTAAATGATCCAGCTGTATATGTATCATACACTTTTCTTTAATACATAACAATTACCAACTGGTTCATGACAAGCAATGTGAGATCTTGTTTTGTTTGCAAATCCTCTGCACCACACTGCCAAAAAGAGGGATGTGGCGTGTGGCGGTCCTTGTTTCCTCCTGATGTCCTTTTACATTTTCCATTTTTCTCAGATGGTTCTGATGGGTGGGTTTTCAGATTCAGACTAACTGCTGACATTCCCCTATAAAACCTTCTTTCTCTCAGCATATTGCACTTGTGACAAAGGCAGCTTTTCACTACTTCCCACCTTATTGTCACCATTCAACAACAATAACAACAGCCTCCCCACCCCTAGCTGAATTGTCCAAACTTTGATTCTCACATTTGCTACTGCTAGGTTATTATAACACGTTTGTTTAGCCTTCAGCATGGGATTTCTTTCCTGTGGCCCACGGCTTGTCTGGAAGGCAGAGGTGGCACAGGCTTTGTAATAAATCACAAGCATCCAAATAAATTGCAAGCATCCATCCTCTGATTACCCTTTTGCCCTCTTATGTGAAGGAGTATCTCATTTCTACAGCAGAAAGCTCACAGCCTCCCTCCTCAGCTTCACCCATCCCAACTAATCAAACCTACTTTCTTCTTGTCCACTCTGCTGAACTTATGATAAGTTTCTCCTTAAGAATTCCATGACCTCTATTACTCCTGGATCTGCCTCTGCTTTAAATACTACATCCTGCCTTCTCTCTAAAACCCATCTCTCAGGTGGCTACATCTTCTGGCTTCTTCTCCCTGAGGGGGGCCTTTATTTAATGTTTCTTTCCATCCTGGTAAGTTCTTACTGCTAAGACTATCATTAGCAGCATAAAGAACATAATAGCCTTATTTCACACTACCAGTAAATTTGTTTTTTCCC
>NW_009937673.1:5816-13310 GCF_000696875.1 Nestor notabilis
AATGGATTATGCTCCCTATATTAGTTGCACATACAAGAAAACCAACAATTTTCTTCAGTTATATGTCAGTAATGGGATAAAACTCACCAAATTGTATGGATTAGAGTAATAGAAACAGCATTGAGCCAGGTTTTGTTTTGTCTCAGTCTTTTATATTTAGGTAGTAAGTTTAGTTCACTGTATGAAATGAAGATGAATAATAAGATCCTGGCTTTTGATCATGAGATCAAAGATGGAAAAGAAGATTAAACCCCACTTCATATGATACAGCTTTGCATAACCTTGCTTCTTTTTGTAAAAGAAGCATGGGGAGTGCACATACTAAATGTTAGAATTACCGTTCTCCAGTAAGGGCACTGGGGGCTTTCTGCAGTGTTCTGCCTTTTGAAAGGACATGACAAATTCAGTATGGTTGCTGGGCACTAAAATTTGAGGGGAAATGCATGGCTTCCCTAATCCATCCTCAAGCTGGTGGAAAAGAGGCAACACCATGACTACCACTTTTGGAGTGTCAGGCAATGCAAAAAGCTGTCTATTTGTCTTCCCACCAGCTGTCTTAAGACGATGTTCCAGTTCTTCGTCTTTTCAGTGATTTATTGATGAATGCTGCAGTTTCACCACTCAGGAACTGCAATAGTCACACATACAAAGTCTCTCAGTTGGTCTGATACTCAACAAATCCAGACCACCATTTGCAGGAGAGAGTCAAAATGCAGGCAAGGTCAGTGGATGTTGAACCCAAAGCTTTCTTTAGAAAAGCTTTCACTCCTCACACCAATTTCTTCAAAATGCAAACTTTTGTGACTGGCAAAATCATCTGTGGAGATTTATACTTGAGCCAACACACCATCCACTACCCACCTTTGTTTTAGCACTGATTTCTGCAGACTGAACACAGTCCTTCCTGATGGCACTGTTGTGCAAGTGCTCTTAGGGAAAAAAGGAAGTGTTTTGTTGCTGTCTTTGCATTGTAAGTTGCTTGTCCTCCAGCCTTGCATGAAATCTTAACTGCTGGCACATTTCATTAGTTATTTATTGAACAATATATTCAGGCAATTTTGAATAGTTTTGCTTGTGTGCTATGCTTTTGGGATCATATTTATTGTCTACTTTGTCAACAAAGACACAGCAAAAAAATCTCACTCTTGGTACATTTTGAAATTAGCAATTCTCTAGGGAAGCATCATGATTTCTGTGTCCAAAAATTGATGCTTTGCTGTGAAAACTATCTGACTTTATAGAAGACTTTCAGGTCTTTTCATCTTCAGAATAAGGATGCACTTAATGCAAATAGCAGAAGACTGGCTACCTCAAAACTCAGTGCTTTTCCTGAGATACTTCTTTTTTTTTATATATATATATATATATATACACACATATATATATCTCATGTATATCATATGTGTATATCATGTGTGTTTGGAGCTATTCAGGACTATTTTTCAGCAAAGTTTTGAGTTGTTGTGAATGATTATTAATTTTGATTTTGCAAAAGGTGTACATTGCTGCCAGTTACAACCATTTTTGTACTGAACAAGGTACTGAGAACAGTTCTGAATCACCCATTATGAAGCTCCTATCTTTCTGTACAGTCCCAAATTTTTTAATTTTTTTATTTTTTAGAATGTCATGTTACTGAGGACAAATTAAATAATGAATTTAAGATCAATCTGAGATAGCTTAGTGAAGAGACTGATGGGTGATTCTGTGATTAACCAAGAAGAAACTGAAAGATGATAGTGCAGCTACTGCCAATTCACAGTTTTATGGAAAATGGTTTTAATCAAAGAAATGTGACTTTAGTTTTTGTGAGGACTGGCTGATATGAGTCCATTCATAATTCTACACAGTTGTTTGATTTTGCAGTGCATGACAGTCTGACTGAGGACTACCAGGTTATCAATAAGGCACATGTTATTATGAATTAGGAACTGGTCAACCAATAGATCTCAAAAAACTGGTGTCAGTGAAAAAACCTGACAAATAAGTGTCTTCCTGACAGGATTCCCATAGATCAATTGATGACTCTGTTATTTCCAATATTTTAGTAACTACCTGAAGCTAAACAAGAAATCACAACTCTCCATATTTGCAGATGACATAAGCTTTGTACAAGAGAGAAATGATGCTAGTTACAGGGGAGTCATACAGCATATTCTAGGTCTGTATCTAACCTGTGTTAGCCAATGCATTTTCTAGTACATGCAAGTCAAATGCAAAGTCATGTACCATTGGACAACAACTACAACCACATGCAGATCGGTAGTTCTTTTGAAAAGCAATGACCTTGTACAGGTTCACAATATACAGGCAACTGAGGAATAATTCTCATCTTGACACTGATGAAAAAAGACTCATCTGTTCATGAATAGTGATAATTAATGTGTACAGAAAGATCATTTTGCATTTTGCACAGCTCAGGAATGGTGTGTCACAACCAGGACACTGTCTCATGTTCACATTTTTGCAGGTTCACCTTTTAAAGTGGTGGAAGCTGAAACATTGGAAAGCATTCCTAAAAACTAATTGAATGCTGGGGAAAGCAGAAGGCTATGTCAGGCACATAGACGTATCTGCCTACCAAAAAAAGAAAAATTAAAGTCTTGCTTACATGACATGAAGAATTTTACAGAGAGAAATGTACTGAAGGGGTCTTCCTTGCAGGAGGGAAAAAAACACAGACGAAAAGCTGTATTTGTCAAGAGTAGGCATATTAATGTACAGAGGACACCACCAGTACAAGGGAAGACAAGACCTCTCTAAACCTTACTATCCTGCCTCATAGACTCGTAGAACGGTTTGTGCCGTAAGGCGTCTTAAAGCTCATCCGCTTCCAACCACCTGCCATGGGCAGGGACACCTTCCACTAGAACAGGTTGCTCCAAGCCCTGTCCAATGTGAACACTGCCAGGGATGGGCCAGCCACAGCTTCTCTGGGCAACCTGTGTCAGGGTCTCAGCACCCTCACAGGGAAGAACTTCTGCCTAAGAGCTCATCTCAGTCTCCCCTCTCTCAGGTTAAAGCCATTCCCCTTGTCCTGTCCCTGCAGGCCCTTGTCCAAAGCCCCTCTCCAGCTTTCTCTTAGCCCCTTTAGGCACTGGAGCTGCTCTAAGGTCTCCGGGAGCCTTCTCTTCTCCAGGCTGAACCAGCCCAGCTCTCTCAGCTTGTTTCCAGAGCAGAGTTGCTCCAGCCCTCGCAGCACCTTTAGCATGTTAGTAGTAACTCTGGACTCACGCATTAGTATGTTTCAACATATTAGTAAGCTCAGTGTAGAGTATCATGTGAAAATATACAGCCCAAAACCCACAAGAAGTCAGTTGAGATAATCTCAGGTTTGTCTGGTTTTCTAACCTGGGGGCATCACTTAAACTATCTAACTTTAAATGATTGAGGAGATTAGTCTCTGTAGGTATTCAGTAGTCACTGGAGGGAGACAGAGTCCTCCCTGAGAGTATTTAGGGATTGTTTTCAGGAGGAGCCTTTTTTTATAGCTGTACAAGGTGTTCATGAAGAGAACCATTTCCTGATGCTGGTGGTAGGTCAGGGGTGGGCTGGTGCTGATGTGTGTACATTGCCTGTCCATCTCGTGCTCCTGGGCAGCTGAATGCACAGGGAAACGGTACTTACCCCAGCAGAGAGGGGAACAGGACACCTCAACAATGTCTTTCCAAGTGTCCTGGCCGAAAAGTCTCCAAGAAGTGGGTGCTGCAGGGGCAAATGGTATTTCAGGTGTCTGTGCAGAAGCAAAAGAAGGCAGCACAAATGAAGGCGAACCTGCACTCTGCAGGAGCGGCAGAGGTCAACATGAACAGCGTGCCTGGTTTTGTGGATGCCAACTCCACGTCATAAATTTTGGGACCGGAGTGTCAGACAGCCGGCCTGTGAGGCTCTGTTTCATCTGTCTCTGTCGGTTGGGAGGGAGAGGTGGCATTCTGCTGCTAGCAGTGGGACCCAGAAAGGTGGGTGGGACACAAAAGCTGGCAGTGCAGCAAAAAATCCAGCTTTTCTTATGCAGAACTAAGATGTGAAGTTATGTTCCTGTAAAAACAAAAATTCCAGCTGCCAAACCTCTGCACAGCAAGGGAAATCAAAACATGCATATGCTCTGGGAGAAAAACTCCTGCATTTCCAGTGTGCAAACAGCCCACAGAGAGGCATGCTTCTCCCTCCCAGAGCACCCTTTATGTTGTGTAGTTGTGAACTACAGGAGCTGCTCCCTTCCTTCACGCTGAATCATTCACATTCAAAACATTACTGTGAGGGTGCTGAGGCCCTGGCACAGGTTGCCCAGAGAAGCTGTGGCTGCCCCATCCCTGGCAGTGTTCAAGGCCAGGTTGGATGGGGCTTGGAGCAACCTGTTCTAGTGGAAGGTGTCCCTGTCCATGGCAAGGGGTTGGAACTAGATAAGCCTTATGGTCCCTTCCAATACAAACCACTCTGGGATTCTGTGTTTCTATGACATCTTTTAGACATTCCTTGTTCTCTTTTCTTCATCTTTACTGACATCTTCCAGGCGACTCAGGCTTCCTAACTTGGAGTTATGTTTTTAGTGTCACCTTTGTCCTCTTTCCTTCTCATATACACACTTGTCAAGTCCTGCCACCTCTCCCTGCACATCAGAGGATAGCAGTGCCTGTGATTCAAACCAGTGTTGTGCTGTGACCCCACTTCATCCTAAGTCAGTGTGCACTGGCATATGCTCCCAGGTCTTGTTTACAGAGATGGTAATTCAGGTAGTTAGTTGATTGTTTTATTTCATGACATTAAATAACACAAGCAGGTGAACACCCTTGCAGATTTTCCCTTGCAGCCAGCTTTTTTTGGCATGGATGGTATGGTGTGTTATCTTAAAACTGTGCCCTCACAAACACTATAGCTGTAAAAGAAGAGCAACTGACCATAAACTTTTACCTGCTACTGATTTTACTCAAAGGTAGGGCTCTTGCATTAATCTCATGAAGTTCCCTAAACATTCATATTTAAGTTCCATTATTGTGTATCATGAGCATTAGATTTAACTATAACTATATACTTAAGTGTAACTATAAAACTTAGTTTGTCTTATTCCATCTTTGTACACTATGGAAAATATTGACCACATAGTGTTTAATTGCAAACACATTGTTTAATTAAACACAGTATTTAATTGAAAACACAGATATAATTAGGAATGATCCTCAGAATCTTTTCAAATACACCATAGGCTTCTCTGAAGAAGGAAGATAATGTCAACTCATCAGAAAAAAAGATAGTTTCCATCTCTATATCTGGAGATTTAAGGTTGGAAAGGACCATCCGTACCACATAGTAAGATTTCTCTATTTCCAAGGTGCAGAAGTTCATGGAAGACAAGGTGAATGGTATTTTTAACCAAAGGCTTGCAGCTGAGCAGCAAAACAGCAGCACTAGCAGTTACTAAGCTTCTCCTCCCAATGGGAGATGCCAACATGTGTCTGAGGGGAGATGTCAACATGCATCTGAGGGCAAAGTTAGGCCCATAAGGATGATTAACAAGCTGGGATTTTACCTGCAGATCTGTCAAAACATAGAGCTATTAACACCACCACATGCAGAGAGAAGAGAACGATTCCTTCTGGTAATGCTAAACTCAGGGCCTGTGGCTCATGCAAACAGTGCTATAGGTGTCACAACACCTATCCTCATTTCTCCTGCTTTGACAAGAACCTACTACTGCAGCATAAAAGGAGCTCCTGCTGCTCACCCAGGAGTTGGGAATGGGAGCGCTAAGGAGGGATGCAAAGTTAAGCTCCTGCCACAGGCAAGAAGCCTTAAAATCCCTCTTGAACTGCTTTGCCATTTTTCCTTTGTGAAACCTGTGCATCAGGAGCAGGGATCAGCAGAAGAAGGGCAGATCCCACTTTTATGTCAGGGTTTAGGCTAAATGCAATCTGCACAGCAAACCACCAAGCGAGATGCCTGCGTGCTCCAGAACATTTTACCTGCCTGCTGCAATGGTCAGGCAGCTCCCAAAACCTCTGTTGAGTGTTATGGAAGTGCCTTTGGACAGACACGTCCTGCTTGAAAGCCTGCTGAAGGCAACTGGAGACCTTCCAGCACTTCCAGTGGGGTTCAGCTTGAAACATGCACTGCCAGTTCAAGCTAACTGGTTATGTATCTGTGCAGGACTGTTTTGAGAAAACACTTTGATCAGGCTGGTATTTCATATCTCTTTGTATGCAAAGCTTGATTGATAGTCACATAAGTAGCACCAAGCTACCAAGTCTCTCTGACCCTTCTCAGAGATGGAAGAAATTAATTCCACCAACCAAGAGGTTTCTCCATTCCAGGATGCAAGCCAAGGTGAGTCTGACATCCTCCCTCTCTATGAATCTAGCATGTAAGTCTACATGTGCCTTTTGCTCACTTGGGGATTTTCAGTTGAAAAGGCCCTGGATGGATCAGAAGTCTCTGAGACAGGAGAAAACTGAGGCTTGCCTGGGAAGGGATTGTGGAATATTTATTCATTTAAATTTAAAGGGTAATTAAGGTGAAAAAATTGCCTAGACAAGGCTCTAGGCATCTAACACATAATTAATAATAGTAAAAAGTCCCAGCAGCAAAAATAATTATTTGAAAGATAATCTTAGCCAACTAGTTACAAAAGCTTTGTTGCATCACTCCAGGAAGAATATTCTCATTGCTCTCCACCGAATCTTACTGAACAGATGTCTTTTGCAGCATGCTCAGAAGAATGACAGCCCTGAATCATTCACATTGCACAACAGAGGTTAAGATTATCTGTGCAACCTTAACTTCAACATGACACCCATATGCCATGGCTTGGCAGACCTTTGCAAATGTCTTTTAACAAAAACTTTTAAAAGAATTTCTGTCTTATTGTCTGTCTGTTCATTAACTCTGTTATTATTATTAACATTTATAATCTTCTAGGATTCATCAAAAACTTCCTTGGAATTTTAGGGGGACAGGCTATCAGAAATGAATGGCAAAAAAAAAAAGGAATTTTGTCTTTAAAAGCATAGCAAAACTCTTCTGAGCTTAAGCTTGGGGACAAGAAGCTTTTCTTTTTTCTTTTTCTTTTTTTAATAAAAAGGCAGAAGTCAGGAGGTTGGTAGACAGTTTTTTCTTTTCTGTACCACATGGGCAGGTAGATGGTGAAAACCTGAGATCCCAAGCACTTTGTTAACTGTTGCATAGACACTGTGGAGATAGTCCATGCACTAGCAGATCAGTTGGGCACAATAAGGAGACCTGGATAGTTAAGTCCTTCTGTGAAGTCTAAGTACCACAGACCTTACACAGTGTATCTACACAAGATTTGGATAGTCTGGAAAATCTCCTCTGCCTGACCTGCTCCCAGTCCATTGCAAACCCCTGTCTTTCAGCAGGGAGATCTGTGGATGTTTACCCCACCATCGGCTGCCTGACCCTCTGACTCGCTGCACAGCTCATGTTCCTAGCTATGAACACTGAGTCATGTGCTTTAATACTGTCACTACTTTGTATATGAGA
>NW_009937673.1:13326-60871 GCF_000696875.1 Nestor notabilis
CTACGTGTGCCTCCATCACCTGAGTACGCTTGCTTTCCTCTGCTTTGGGCCATGTGAGAACAGGATGAGATTTTTCCACAGATTGTAGAGAGAACGGTTTCACTCTGTGAAATAAATCCCGTTATAGAATCACAGAGTGGTTTGCGTTGGAAAGGACCTTAAAGCTCATCCAGTTCCAACACCCTGCCATGGGCAGGGACACCTTCCACTAGAACAGGTTGCTTCAAGCCCTGTCCAATGTGAACACTGCCAGGGATGGGGCAGCCACAGCTTCTCTGGGCACCCTGTGCCAGGGCCTCAGCACCCTCACAGGGGAGAACTTCTGCCTAGGAGCTCATCTCAGTCTCCCCTCTGTCAGGTTAAAGCCATTCCCCTTGTCCTGTCCCTACAGGCCCTTGTCCAAAGCCCCTCTCCAGCTTTCTTGTAGCCCCTTTAGGCACTGGAGCTGCTCTAAGGTCTCCGGGAGCCTTTTCTTCGGCAGGCTGAAAGGGAATAATGAGCAAAGCATAGGAGTGGGACCATCTACTGGTGGAAAGCATGGTTGCACCTGTTCACCAAAAATCGGAAGAAATGCAAGGGGCACTGGTGAAGTATGAGCTTCCTTTAAAGTAACTGGCTCTAGTCCCATGAGCAGAATGATGCTATTTATTTTTTTTATTTTTTTTTTTTTTTTTTTTTTAAGGAATGGGGGTAACTGCCCGAATGGGGATAACTGCCTGGGGACACTGGCTACCAAAGAGCAAGATCAGAGGAAATCCAAATGCCTGGGAGATGGAAAGGAAGAGTCTTCCTGAGCATCCCTAAGTCTAATACTCTGTGGCTCCAAAAATAGAACACAAAAACTGTATAGGAGAGACTGGTACTTCTCTCTACGGGCAAAATTAGCTTCCTTATAATCTACTTGGCTGGAGAAATTTGCTGCCATTCAGAAGGTGGGAAGAGAAAAGGTCTGGTTAATGCTGTCTCTTTGGCAGCTATCCATAGATTGTTTGAAGGAGACTGATGTTAGCATTAGCAGAAAAGCTACCCAGGCTTAGCTGTGTGGTCTGACCTCAGCTGGCAGCATAACTACAGAAGTGTCTCAGAAACAGCAGTCAGTCTGTTTAGCTTTGTCAGAGGAAATCAGTGTGAGTGGGCAGCTCACCACTCTCACAGCTATAAAAACTTTTATGAGAAGAGACTATACTGGATAAAAAAAAAATCTAGAGGCCTATTCTGTCTAGTGAAAAATCAGCCCTAGTTTAAGGAAGTTTTACTGTCTTTTATATAGCCTTATCTTTCCATGCTTGGCAAACAGGCTGAAGAATTACAATGCAAACTGTCTCTCCATAGGATAAATATATTATTGTGATCTTTCTTCCAACTACTGACTAGGGAAAAGAAATTTTTCAGTTTTACAACCTAACAGAGAACAAGTCCTTTCGTACAGCCTAATTGATGCTTGCTTGCGCAGCTACAGTAGCCTAGAAGCTAAGTCCTGATACCCTCAAAGAAATGTGAGCCGAGTCTTCAGGTGATGCTGTCTGACTTACTCTTACTGTGAGCACCCTCATAGTGTTACCTCTCCAGCAACGTTTTCTTAAAATATTAATTCCTAAATAGAAGAAAACTTGAAATAGTGGAATATAAAGTCTGCATGAGGAGATACTAAATAAGAGCAGGGGAATTAACTCCCTTATCTCTTTGTATATTGTCGTCTTCGTTACTGGTCTTTTGCTCCACTCCATCAGTCTGATGGCTTCTTGCACTGTATAATCTTCAGACAATTCCCCTCAGCCTCCTAGGAAATGCTTTTTTCTCTATCTTTTAAGTCTTTTCTGTGGGAGGAAATGTCTTGCCATGATCAAAACCCTGCTCAGCCTGTAGTTATCCATCACTCCAGAAACTTCCTGCTCAGGTACTCCTGTGGAAGGCTCCGTCTCCCTGTTTTTCCAGAGGTCTTTGCCTGCCCAAAATAGTAAGTACTATGAAAAACCAAAACTGATTTGCATTCCAGACACAGCCTTCCAAATGAAACATTCTGCATGCACACAGTAAACTGCACACAAGTAAAACACCCCCTTCACAAGGTGTATCATCTGTAGGATGTACAATGCAGCAGCAGAAGAGAGAGCTCCACCAAAGAAAACATCTTATTCAAGAAGATTACTTCATTATATTAAAAACTTGCAAAGTCTCTGAATTATAAGCAGTTGATGATATGACCTGCTTGAGTGAGTCCAGAGGAGGCCACGGAGACGCTGCAAGGGCTGGAGCAGCTCTGCTCTGGATAGAGGCTGAGAGAGCTGGGCTGGTTCAGCCTGGGGAAGAGAAGGCTCCTTAAGGGGACACCCTAAAGCAGCTCCCATTGCCTAAAGGGGCTACAAGAAAGCTGGAGAGGGGCTTTGGGCAAGGGCCTGTAGGGACAGGATAAGGGGGAATGGTTTTAACCTGACAGAGGCAGATTGAGATGAGCTCTTAGGCAGAAGTTCTTCCCTGTGAGGGTGGTGAGGCCCTGGCACAGGTTGCCCAGAGAAGCTGTGGCTGCCCAACCCCTGGCAGTGTTCAAGGCCAGGTTGGACACAGGGGCTTGGAGCAACCTGGTCTAGTGGAAGGTGTCCCTGCCTGTGCCAGGGGGTTGGAACTGGATGAGCTTTAAGGTCCCTTCCAACCCAAAGTAGTCTGGGATTCTGTGATTCTATGATTATAGTTTCGATGTTTCTTCCTTCAAGACCCTATTCAGCTGTTACCTAGCCGTGGTTTCCAATTAGGGTCATCTTACACAGAGTGTAACTAAAGCAAGACAAATCATTAGCTCTGTGGAGGTGAACACTTCCCTTGTTACCCTGGCTCAAAGTGGGAGCCTTGATCTGATCCATGGAGGGGAGACTACACTGACCTGACTGGTATTCCCTGGGTTGAACAAGTGATGGGAGAGGGATGGAGGGGATTTGTGATTCTAACTATTATTAATCACTCAGGAATAGACAAGCCAAAAGTGCTGAACCCAGAGTAAAAAGTGTGTTTCAAGCATTACCGAACAGCTACATGGAGGATCAACGAAACTCACTTATGCAAAGGTGTCCTCAAAATAGTGTGTATTTTCATACACCATTGCCTCATGGTGAAGTCTTCTTGCATGTGTAGACACATAATTGAATGGCCACATATAAACTGACCACTAATTCTCAGCTTCAGTTTTCTGATAAAATGATTTATCTCACTAGAAACATATCACTGACTCTCTTTCTGATGTAATAGCATTCTGCCCTAAATTCTGCTAAGTTATATAGAAATGTCTCCAGAAATACTAAAAAGAACAAATTAATACCTTGTATACATGGCATATTTAAAAAAAAAAATTCATAAAAAGTCAGAAGTTTGGGAAAACACTTTGCATAAGTAAATCTTCTGAAAAATAAATCCATACAGATATGCTATTACATTAAACCATCTCTCTCTTCTGTCCCTCTTCTTAAAACGTGTCAGAAGGAGATAAGCAACCCCTGAGGTTCAGAGTAAAAGAAACGTGCTTCAGAGTCTTCCTTCCAGCCAGAGAACATCTAAGGCAGTACAGCAGAAGTGGGCTGGGGGAAGAACAGAGGTTTTTCTCCTTTTCCTGTTACCCATCAGCAAGGGGAGAGAGGGACGGCTGAATGTTTGTTATGGCATTACTTTCACTGACTATGCAAGTTGTTGGAGCACCCATTTTCCTGTGGATTTCCTGTGACCGCTTTCCCATAAAACAACAGCTCAAATGGCACTGTGTCTCAAAGCTGCTGTTTGTCACACATTTTTCTGAAGCAGAACAAATTTAGCTTTCTCTGAGCCATGACAACACAATGATGGGGTTTTGTGTGTGTCTTTGCAGCATCCTGGCAGCACCTTAAAGTAATAAGAACTACAGAGAGGAAATAGGAGATATTTAATACATTAACTCTGGAATTTAATTGCAATATGTAGGTGAGAGTCTCTAACAGGCCACCAGTGGAAGGAAATTTCAATTAAAAACTCAGGACATGATTGCTAGGTATCTGTTGCATGCTGGAAGAAGAAAAAACCCCAGATCTTATCAGACCATAATGTATTTCCTGTATATGCATGTGTCATCCTGCAGAAATAGAGTGAATCAGCCATGGACACTTGGTTGGAAACGCCTCTCCTGTGTTTTCAGGGTGTGCACTGCTTTTACTAAATTCAAAAGGTAAGAAAACAGGCTAATGGCTTGGAAATTCTTACCTGTATCACACTTCTGTGTTTGTTGATCAGACGTATCTCTCCTGAAATCCTGGACTAAAGCCATGCTGTTCTTCCTCTTTTCAAAGCCCTTTACCTTTAAAAGGGATTAGAAGTCATTGCACTGGTGACTTCCATTGCTTGACCTGCAGGTTGATTGTAGTTCTGCAAACTCCCAAGCAATTGTTATTTACACTTGTGAGTGACGCTGACACAGCTGTATGAAAAGCTGGACCAGGATTAGTTTTACAGCTCTTTAAATGTAACTTCTATTTTTTAACCATTCCAATTTAGAACAGCTGAGATGTCAAATGGATTTCAGAAAGATGGCACTGAAATGATGTTTGCAGAGTGTTTACTCTTCTTGGAAGCTTTTAGATTTGTCCAGCTGTCGTCTTCTCTCTGTCTTCTATCCTAGGACAAAGTCTGTTTTTCTGCAAGAATCAAATGACTTGATACACGGAATTGTTCAGCTAATATTCAAAGGGTATAAATAGAGGAAAAGGCATGGCAGGGGGCTGTGTTTGGCAAAGGCTCAGCGTCTGCCTCTACATGCTAAGGTAGTTCAAGATAGAGTTTTTAAAATTATTATTATATTTGTGCTGCATCTGTCATGAGCATTTCTCATGAGTTGCTAGATTACTCTCACTAAACGATTTCACAGTTAGACTATTAATAAACTTGACTAGTTCACAGACTCAGGGATATAAAAACATTTTTGGAAACTCCTAAAATACCTCAGTCTACACTTAAAGATACTAGAATCATCTAATAGGAAGCATCATCTGACAGTGCCTGAGTTTGATCTGTGCAACACACCTGTGGAATTTTGCTCAGTAGTTTCTGAGTTTAGCCCTGTAGTTTTGATTAAACTACAGCCCTTGCTATTCTTTGTTAAGTCAGTCTGTACAGAGACGGAAAACAAGGTCTGTTCATGGGTGGCTGATCCAGAATATTCATTTGAGTGCTGCACTGATAGGCTGCAGGCAAAAGCAATCTTCAGCCCTCACACAAGCATGTGACATACATTTATTTCCCTATAATGCTGTTCAATGGAATATTCTGTGTAGCTGGGTACGGTGACTATGAATAGAGATTTCATTATTTATCCTGTGTTGTGTATGTGTTCTATTAATTAAAGTTTGATGCCTAATACTGGCATATTTGTGAGGCATCGTGTAGGCATATCACCTACCAAAAACCTGCAGAGGGGCTTTGGACAAGGGCCTGTAGGGACAGGACAAGGGGAATGGCTTTAACCTGACAGAGGGGAGATTGAGATGAGCTCTTAGGCAGAAGTTCTCCCCTGTGAGGGTGCTGAAGCCCTGGCACAGGTTGCCCAGAGAAGCTGTGGCTGCCCCATCCCTGGCAGTGTTCAAGGCCAGGCTGGACGGGGCTTGGAGCAACCTGTTCTAGTGGAAGGTGTCCCTGTCCATGCCAGGGGGTTGGAACTGGAGGAGCTTTATGGTCCCTTCCAACACAAACTAGTCTGGGATTCTGTGATTCTATGATATTTACATATGCATGCACCATTTTTTTCATGGTAGGAGCAGTCACAGTGTGTTAGCTGGCACTTTTCAGACAACTACATGAGCAAAGTTCTGGTGCGTTGTTGAGCAGCAGGTACGTGAAATTACAGGTCCAGGTCTCTGCTTTCATCTCCCACCCCCATACTTACACACCAACACCCTCACTCCAGTATGGGCGCATTAGTTCTTCCCGGCACATGTCATTAACTGTACTTGTGTGTCTGTAATTTATGCAGTTATTAATTTTTCTTGGCTGTTGTGAAACAAATAAGCAGGTGCATGTTTACACTTAGGTCAACTGGGTGTGCCTCACAATATTGAGAAAGCAAAGTCATACTAACCGGGAAGGTCTGATAGTTTTAGCTTTTGGCTTTTATTCAGGCTGACTGCTTCTTTTGTGCTGTGTTTATTTCTAACACTGTAAAATCAGTAAGCATAGTCTGAAAAAAAAGGGTTTGCAGGGAAAAGAAGGGTGGTTATATTATGTGATAATACAAGTCACAGGAACTGCCATGTGGGGTCAGATGAAAAGTCTGTTTATCTCATTATCTTCTCCCTGGCAGTGGTCTGTGGGGGATTTACATTAAAAAAATAATGGCATATATGAATTTTCCCCTAGAATGCCTCTCATTTTCCAGAAATAAGCTGTGGGAAAACTTCTTTTACTTTAGCTGGGAACTATAAGTGTATCATCAACAGGACAGAGCTATGTCCTGTTAACTTATCTAACCCTTATGAAGTGACTCAGGCTTTTAGCTTCCATGATATTTTATGGCTGCAAGTCCCACTACTTAATTACATGTAATGTGGTCATCATGTGTCCTTGTGAACCTGTTGTCTGTTTCTTTGGATATCTCTCGCTTCCACTGCTTTTGACAGAGAGCACATGGTAGTTTTGCTGCAGATCTGCTGTCTCCACACCATTCACATGAGAATACACATTAATATTTATTTATTTATTTACCAGGTTGAAAACTCATATTTAATATAATTTTTCCTTCGAGCAGATTTTTCCCCAGTTCATCTTATTCTGTATTCTTTTTGAGGTTGAATAATATGTATTAGATCAGGGTTTCCTGCTGTAAGAACACATCTGCAAAGGATGTAATAATGATATTTTCTAGCTCCCAGTTACTAAAAAAAAAAATAAAATTCTACAATTCAACAAAAAGTTGCAAAAAAAAGTGACTTGGGCCTCTGCCAAGGAAAGATAAATTTACTTCAGATGACTAAGTGCCACACATATTATTTTTTCACAGTCTTATCTTTGATGCTGCAGAGTGTTGCTGTGAGGCAGTGTAATCTCCTCCAAATTTATGTCTTAGACTTTGCTGAGTGCAAGTTCAGGGTTCATAGTCTGAGAGCATCACAGTAGATTAGGCTACTTCTCAGTGGCTACCAACTATCAACTAAACACACTTAGGCCAGGAGCCTCCTCTCTGCTTTTCTGAGTTAACGAATGTGTAATACAGCAAACTATAATTAAAGAAGGTGATGTTTTTCCTGATAAATGTCAGAAGGAAACGAAAGTGTTGCACTTCAAGCACCATTCTTTGACATATATTCAGATGTTTAGGCACAGAAGGGCAGAAACGTATGTGCTTTTTTAAATTTTCTTTTTAATATATTTCTTGATATTTCTTCCTTTGTGATGATTTTCTCAGTGGTTCAGAATGCAACCTAGCAAATGCAACCAATTGCATTTCTGCTGGCCATTTTGTGTGGTCTGAGTGCTGCACCTTGGCTTGTCAACTCTCCGTAGTCAGATTCCAGATGCTTTTTCCTTGTCTCCTTCTTTCAAGTTTTGGTATTACAACAAGCTTTTGTACATACTTGTCACAGGATGCTGTGTTTTCACAGTAAGACTGCACAACCTATCCCGAGCAGCTCTCCTGAGTACAGAAACTAATTAGCTGTACAATTTACTGTCACAACAAAATTGTGGTTTACACCAGTTATGTTTATCATGCAAATACACTGCATTTAAGTTTTATCGCCTATAAGTGTTTCCCCACACAGTGACACATTCTATTATATCAGTTCTTGTCTCCAGTCAAAGAAGTGAAATCTTCATAAGTAATAATAATCAACCTCTGCCCCTCAGAATGAGGCAATAAGTTTTGTAGCCTAAAAGACCTTATGGATCATTGTCCAGACAAACACAAATGGATACTTGAAACAGACAGCTCTGAATGGGTTATAAATGAGTCACATACAGAAGCACAGAGACAGAAAAGGGTAGAAAGAACAGTTAGAAGAGCATGTTTTGTAGATTTTGGAACCAATGTAGTCATTTCAAATTCATCATTCGTGCAAGCATCCTTGTGTTAGCTTTGAATGACCTCTAGCGATTAAGGTGAGGTAGAATGGAACCAAAGCATGTGCTGAAATCTGCTGGAAGAGGAGGAAGAAATACCTTCATCAGTAGAAATACTACCGTTGGCCATGATAGTTGCTAAAAACAGTTAAGGTTATCTCAGATGTGTTAACATGAACTGCAGAGAACGCAGTATACATCTCCCTACTTCAGATACTCTGAATATTCAGACTAAAGTGTCAAGTGCAGTACACAAATACAGAATAAATGTAGCCTGAGTTTGTTATGGCTAAGCAGTCTGAGTTCCCCAAACCAAATCTGCAGTTTCCAGTTCCATATGTGGGTGGGACCGTTCATGGCGCAGGTAAAGCCTTACTGCATTGCTCTGCATTGGTAAATTTCCACTGAATTAATGAGGAATAGGCTGTCTGTTGATAGAGGTGTGAACAAAGCTTTTTCTTTCTGTTCTTAGACTAAATGATCCGATTGTTTTAAAATTATTTTTTCTTGCTGCTTCTTGGACCCTCTAACCCCCAGTGTTAAACCTGTTGAAATGTAGACATTGCATCTGGAGAAGGGTTAGGTATGAGTGGGTCATGCTGACAATAAGCAAAGGTATAAACAGAATAGCACTCTGTGCTCTCGTGGGACACATGCAGCTCTCAGCATAGTCTTCCAGTTCTAAAAAGATGTTGATTTTTTGCCAAAGAAAAGGAAAAAGACTTCGAGGGAAAGCAAACACTTTGTATGGAGGAGGTGCACAGCTTAGTTATCTCAGACCATACACTTTACAACTGCTCTTTAGAATGACATTTACGAGCCTAAAGTGAGAAAGCTTATTTAAAGAACTGGTGACCTCCCTGCTTCTATTGCAACACACCATTTTTAAAGCAGAAATACAGTTCACAGAGTATAAAGCAAAGTAATCAGTATGTGCATTGTTATTTTTTTGGAGTAATAAATAACAAGACAGGGTTTGTAACAGATTCTATTTGCTAAGTAATTCCTTTTCCAATGTAGGTATACCGTTATCAGTATTAATCACACAGATGACTGATTGCAGGCGCAAGGACTCCCAGATATGAATTTTCTAAGATTTCAGAGAGTATTATACATCGACTGCATTTCCAGAAATATTTTGCTTATCATCGCCAGTGATGACAAAATGTGATTTACTTGAGAAAAATGCATTATGTAGTAAACCAAATGACATTTAATCTTAGTTTTAGCATCTAATTATTATGCCGTGTCCAACACTGCAATACCACAAACATTCTTCTTTAAAAAAAAAAGTCATTAAAAGCAACAGGTAAATAACAGTGCAGCTGTTTTCCTTTATAAACATATTTAGAAATGAAACCTTGTACTGTTATTTTTGAAATTGCCACATTCAACAAGCACCTTAAGTTATCAATAGCTTGAAAAAACACCTCATTGAAGTAAAGGGATCTTTGTAGTCTTTTAGGCTCCAGAACTATAAATGCTAGCAGGGAAAAAAAAATTAAACAACAACACAAAAGTACACAAAAGGGAACAGATTAAATCTGATGCAGTTCCTATGAAGTTATCATGTTAGAAAAAAATATACATTAAGCATGGTTCCAAAGGATACAAGGTTTTGACACAGAACCTTTTTTTTTTTGGTAGGGATTTTGAATGGTTCTCCCCATGGGTAGAGTTTACAGGACATGTACCTATGGGGGTCTGATTAAGTACCCAAATTCCAGGCATTATCTCACCTAGCTCCTCGGCTATCTCAAACATCAGGGCCAGATTCAGACAGCCTTGCTCAAAACTGCACCAACTTCCAGAGCAGTAATGGAGCTTCTCTAACCTGGTAAGATGATGTGTGGTGGGGCATTAACATTTGTGAGGACCCACGATGCTCAGGGTGCCACAAAAAGGTGCTTAACTTTCTAAGCGAGCACAAGTGGCAGGCAGAGGGACCTTGAGGCAACTGCCGATTGTTAAAGTGCTGATTCTTTCAGGTGTTACTGTGCAAAACAGTGAAAATGGAACATCAAATTGATAAAAAAAAGGCACCACACACACTGTATCACTAAGAAAGCCAGTAACTTTACTGATTTGTCTGCAAAATACAAATTATACCTTATTTCCAGCAGGAGAATCTTTTGAAATTTTCCCATTTTTGTTCACTACAGACAGCTGAATTAAGTCCCTTGAGATACACAGATGTGGTTTAACTTAGTTATAACATCTTGTCATCTAGTGGCGACAAAGTCCAGCTTATGCCGCTGTGAGCCTCTACTTTTATATTTGTTGCAAATGCTTGTATGCTCCCATTTACAAGCTATTTTGTTATCACCATTGTTTTATGGAAGCAAATCCCCATGAAAGAGAAGAAGAAAAGAAAAAAGGATACAACAAACCATCTGAAGCAATCCAAGTGTAATGCCTGTGGTAACCCAGGTCTGATATTAGTTACTCCATGAAAGACTCTGGTACTGCCTTTTTTTTTTTCCCACGTTTTTATTTTAAAATGAGTTTCTTAACTGACCTTTTTTGAATCAAACTGAGGTACGGATCAGTCTGAGGTATGAGAAGGGAAGGTAGAAATGCAACACCTGATTATGAAAATAATTAAAGGATACTTTTGATGCAGAAGGTCTGTGGCTCAAAGCTTGGATTGCTCCACATCTTTGGTTAAAATATATTAACAAAAGCCTTTTTTTACATCTACAGTCTGAAGCATTCTAACAGACACCAATGTTCCATCAGTCCTTCAAGAGACCTGTAGTGGCAGGAAATTAATGCCATATAACTGACGACATCACAGCAGATGGCACAAACAGGAACAGATGAAGTATGCCATGTTTAGGCAACAGCCTTTATTGAGGTTTCAAGTGGCTTTTAAAAAATTACAAAGCATTTACCTTCAAGGCGAAGGAAGAAGGAAAACAAAACAGCTGTTAGGACTATAGATAAAAGAGGGTATATAGGATAACACATACAATACAAAAGGGTTGACATCCTTGAAAACAGTCTATGGGTTCTTTTATTCTTATGCTAGCTTTACCTGAAAAAGATCTGAGGACAACAGATATTTTTATATTATTCATTAAAAACTGCTAAATTCCTCTTCTGGGAAAAATATAAGCCATTTTGTTATAAAACACAACTTTTGAAAAACACTGAAATGACAAAAGCTTTACTGCGAATGGCTCAATGCATACAATATACAGGTTGTGCAGATAGGGTATATCATATAATTGTCACCAGCAATTAAACACTAACTGACAACACCTTTTAATAGAGGTTAGCTTAGCTATAACAATACTTGCAATTGTCTAGAATGCCACTTCAGGTGTTTGAACTTACAATTAAGAATGTTGCCTAAAACATTATATAGCATGGGTTAAGGTAAAGTAAATGTTAATACTCTTTCAGGGCTCTGCCCCAAACTCCTTAAATACAAAGGAATCACACAATAAACCCAAATTAGCTTTGCAAATACAATAAATGGTAAGGTACAGATAAAGGAACAAGAAAGGTAGACAGTTATAGTTTACAGAAAGTGACTTCACAATCAAAGTTGTGCTTCTTATCATTAGATCAGTTTGCAAATATGCATTATCCCCCAAAATTTTGCCAGTATAAGTTAGTTGCCCTCCGCAGCAGGAACAAGAGGGATGACTGGCATTTATTTTCACGTGATTCTGTTTACTTGTGTTTGTACAAAAATCATTGTCAGAGTTAATATAAATTGCCCAGGCAATACTTTTCAGGCTACTTTCTGCTTAGTTACCTGCAGTAATATATTACACTGCATCTTCATTAAATATGGTATCTTTCCGTTTTTCATGCGTTGCTGAGGCAAATCGCAAGGTAAACTATTAATATGGCTATTCTTCATCTATCAATAGACCAAATCCCCTTCCCCACTGACAGGTTTTTACTATAATACTGATAAAGTTGTATTTTTTTTTCTTGAAATTACAAGGTACATTTGTGATATATTTGCATATTTTTGACACACCAAAGTTCAAAACTCTCAGGAGAGAATATGAGTATAGGTTTATCTGAAGGTGAAGAAAGTGGTTTCAAAAACAGGTTTTTTGTGTTTTAAAATTAATTATGGGCCCCATTTTACCCTTTTTTTTTGTTTTGTTTTTGTTACTTTTTGTGACTTTTTTTTTTTTTTTGGTGTTTTTCTTTTTTTTTAAACATGCGTATCTTTTTGTTTACCCTGCGGATTGCTACACGAGCTAAGATGGATGCAGTAGTAGCACAGTATTCTGCTTAAAGAGTTTCCAGATCATGCACTAGCCCCTGCACGGCTGAGAGTGCCTGTAAGGCAGGTGTCTACAAAGTCATGATAAGTGAAAAGCGTATGTCCTGACGCACACCGTAGTCTGTTCATCATTCTCTACTACAGAGAGGTACACTCTTATCATTCAGCAGTGCACAGCAACTGCATGTACAGGTGGGAAACAGAGTGTGAATTTCCCTTAACAAAGTACTTGGTGTTGATACTTAGCTGTCACAGCTATATCCTTCACCATAGTGTCTATGTAGATAGGTGACAGTTGGAAGGACTCTTGGAAAAAGGAGAAATATTAAAGTTTACTATGGCACTAACGTTTTGCTTTAACACCTTTTCTCTCCAACAGCAAGATTAGACTCAAACATTTGAAAATACCATTTTCGTCTAAGAAACAAGAAGAACAAAGAGGGACTCACAGAAATGATACACTCCCTCTGGTCAAGCTGTTTTAGTCAAAGAAACCACATGAGGCAGGAGAAATTGTGGATGGCATATGCTGAAGCAAAGCTTGCTTGGTTGCAGATACACAGGGAGCATTGCTCAACAACGTGCTCACTGTGAGACGACGTGACCACAAAGGTCCATGAGAACCAGGGACCTGATGGCCAGTGTTGGCTGTGAGATCAATCGATGTTTGAATGGTCCTTTAATTGATGATCTCTCTAAGAGTTTTAAATCTGTGAGAGAGGGGAGTAATCCTTACAATAGTCATGTTCATGGCGATCCCTCCCTTTAACTCTCCCTACTGCTTCTTCCAAACATTCACCTGCACTCACGCAACTGACAGCCATTAGAGCTGTACACCCAATTCTGACAGGCAGAATACCAGCTTTATTAAGGAGAAATGGCCAAGTTACGCCACTTTGTCATTTAACCCATGGAAAACTACAAGATACGCAGGACGTTAAGTAATAGAAGGGCCCTTAACTTGTTACAATGCACAAAACAGCATGAAAGAACTAATCAGTATATACAATGGATCGCAGTTCACCCAACTGATTGTAAAATGCTGTATTAAAATGATTTAAGTTGTTACACCATGGGTAAGTTCTAATTTTTTACAGATCAGTGTTTCAACAGCTGACTTTGATCTGTAAAATGTATACCCAGCCAAAGAAAACTGAAAGAAAATAGTTAAATGTGCAACTGCACAAATATAATTCCCCACTATTAAGATAACAAAAACTTTTGCTATTACCATAATTATTATATATATTAGAAAGCTATACACAAGCATGTTAATTTCACAGATTTTTTTAAAAGATTCTTAATATTTTATATAATTAGAAATACACATTTCAAAAACAAAACTTCTGCAAAGAGAAAACAGTTATCTTGGTTAGCAAAGCATGGAGTTCTTCATGGCTTAGGGTAGTGCTTTCTATACAAAAAGTCCTTTTTGTTTGTTTCTTCAGGACTGTTTAAAAGATCAGCGAAGCTATCACAGGAAAAAGAACACATTTTGGCTTGAGGAAACTACAAAAGCCACAAATGCTTTGCAAACTCTGTCTTACTTTTTAATATGAAAATAAGCAAAATGTAATGTACATATTTTTTATATTTTTTTTCTTTTAATAAGTGATGCAGACCCAGAATTTTTAAAATTAAATATGTTAGCCCTCGAACTCAATGTTTTTACAAGTATGGTCCTCTTTAAACGTTTGATCCTTTCTATCTGAGTGCCATACTCTAACCATATACCTGCATGTTTGTGAGTGTTTTCGGTATGTCGGGTGACCCACTCTCTTTCTAGCATCATTTCATGGCCACCCAACCACTGGGTCTGTCAAAACATCTGTACACTTTTCTATATGTCTCATAACAGCTGCTTTCTCTCTCAGTAAAGATCTGCCATTTCTGGCAAATGTTCTCCTTTTGTCTATTTACATGTAAATAACGTTGAACCTGCAACATGACACTATCTATTGTAACATACATTTTGCAAGGGAGCACAACAGTGAAAAGAAGTTAGCCTTAAATCTATTTTGTACAAGTGTTCTGTTGTACAACTCAAGTGCTAAGCTTATCTCAGCATTTCTGTTTATCCTTATACTGTATCACTGAGGCAATTTAAAAGTACTTTTACAAAACAGAGTACCTGACTTTTTTTTTTTAAAGTTTTGTTTTTTTTTTTCCACACACGGCACATATAATGCATATCGACCCCCCCTCCCCCATTAAGGTACAGCACACACACACTGCAAGGAAAAGAAAAAACAACCTAATAGATAATAAATGTTATCATGTCGCCCATCCTTCAGAGAGCCGCATGCGCTTGACAGAGGGGCTTTCCCTTTCGTCCGGCGAAGGTCTGGTGAGTCCAATGGGGGAGTGGAATTCGTTCCGGTGATCTTCTCGGTCACTTCCATCGTAGGAACTGCTACAGCTGCTCAAACTGTCAACGGGAGATCTCCCCGCCTCATGGCGCGTGTGCTGTGGGTATCTCGAGGGTGTGGTGGTACGGTCTCTAGGAGGAGAAACAGGTTCTGACTTGATGTTGAGGCTTTGAGTAGAAGGCAGGGAGAGATTTGTACTCTGAGATAAATGAGTGCTAGTGCAAGCTCTGTAGGAGGAAAGGAAACCCAGTTACAGACGGAGGAGGCATGGAGCCCCCAGATATGCACAAACACTCACACAAAACACCAGTGTAAAGGCTCACGAGGGGCCAGCCCCTGCAGAGAGCATGGGGACTGTGTTCTGGGCAGAATTCACCAATTCAAAAGGATGAAAATCATCACAACAGATGTGGACATGCCCTCGGTTTGAAAGGAGGTCTCACTTTCAATCTCTCTCTCCTTTTTTTGGCTCAAGTGTCACAATAAATTTTGGAAGGCGAGCCTTTGCACTGTTGTAACGACCTTTATAACTAATGCTTGTGTGTGTGTATGCACCGGCTGAGACAGGGGAGGCACGGACTTTCTGCTGTGATTAATCCAATTAGTTTGAATGTGCCCAACTATTTTTATTGCTGATTATTTGACACACGACTTCGGATGCAAAAGAGAAATGAAAGTTTGGGCCATGTACAATTTATACTCTTCAGAATAGAGTTGAAATTACTAGTCCTAGTAATTTCTGGACCTAGACATTAATAAAATACCACAGGGAGGCAAGGATTTAGATATGATTTTATGGTTCAAATCTATGAATTCATAACTCAATCTAGAATGCTTTTCAATAAACAACCAAAGAGAAGCTGAAGAGTACTGGAAGATGTCAGAGGATTGTGCTATTTGCCTGTAGGAGAGCCCAGCTCAGAGGATGCTCCTAGCACTAAGAGAAACTGCTATGCTAAAACTTCTTCAAAGTCAAGCTGTATAACTATTCTAAGTTCATTTTCTTTCTGTGCATTTTTGTGGGCAGAGGGAAGCTGAAACAGGCAGGGAGGAGAGCGAATACTGAGAATGCACTTTATCTCTGTGGGAGAAATGAGATAATTTGCATCTGCAGGATGTTTTGTGCAAAAGCACCACCTCCTGGTAAAACCTGACTTTTCGTTATTAAAACAGAGTTCTCAATATGTGTTTCCCATTACATTCCACTTCAGGGACCATTTGCTAGGCTGAAGTCAGTGTCTAACCCCTGAGACACAGTTTCAAGGCTTCTACTCAGTATCTATACAGGGGGAAACTGAAGGCAGCAGAGGCAATAGGCCACTTGGCCTCGTAAGGTTTTAAATGCAAAGGGATGTGCAGGCATTTTACTGCAAGTAGAAGAAATACTGGGATTTCAAAATATTTTTTAAGTATTTAGAAAACACAATTAAGTTTACATGTGGCCTTTTAATTTATTGAAATATCTCAATTTTCCTGATACCTCATCAACTGGGAGTTGAGCTTTACTTAAGCAACATTTACTATAACCTTGATGAAAGACAAAATGTTGTTTTCTTCTGACAGATCTAAAATGGAACTATATGGCTTCAATATTGAATGATATCAACTGCTTTTATCAGGAACTACTGCAGTCTTTAATAATGGATGGATCTTCTTAGAAAACAGAAAAAACAGGATGTTCTACCTCCAACTGCTTTTATCTACCCTTCACTCCCATACAGATGAATGTGCCAAATTTGCGGTCACCCCCTTCATAAATCACAGAGTTTGTGAGTAATAGCCATTCCAGTAGCAAACGTAGGGTGGGGTTTTTTTTCTTTTTTTTTTTTTTTTTTCTCAGAAAGGACATTTTCTTTGCATTTATTAAACTAACACATTTAAGAAACTGCAAATCTAAGATTCTGTAATTCCAATTTAGTGAAATACTCTACTCTTTTCCTGAAAACTTGTTGAAAAGAATCCAAAAAGAATAAAAATGACAATCCTGGGGTTTTGCTTGTTTGTTTGTTTGCTTTGCTTTTCATTTCCAGTGACTTTATTTTTCAGGTGCTAGGACTTTTTAGGAAATGCTAGAACTTCACCTGGTAAAACAGGCTGCCAGTTTAGCAGATATGATAAGATTATGTAGGTTTTTTGATGCCAAGCTTATAGGTAAACATGAAAGTCCCATAATAAAGGATGGTGGAGCCTGGGGGTTTGATTTAGAAGCTTTTGATATGAGCAGATGACATGTCACTTTGCAAAGCTGGGGACAGCTGAAAAACCCATGCTAGTTAAAAATAACCATATTCAGCCAAATTTGTTCCACTGAACATACTTGCATTCTAGTGTGTGACAACCCCCAAAGGACCAACTCTAAAGGGATAAACTGCATTTCTAATGAAACAGAGCTAATATTGCTATACTGCTATGTTGCTTTTTAAATACTTTTTTAGAACTGAGTATGAGAATGTGTATCTATGTGCTTTTCTTTAGATTCCTGTGATTTATCAGCAGGGCTATGTAAATACCTGGCATACTAATGTGTGGCAGTTTAAAAAATGCTACAGGTTGATCTGCATTTTGAACAATTTTCTTTGTAAATTCAGAAAGATTAAGAACTTATTTTGGCACATCAGGAGTAAATTTTTGAAGTTTAAATCAATATAAATCAAAACAATTATTTTGAGTCATTCAAATTAACAAAATTAAATATAGTCTTTTTCTGCTGAAACTAATTTTGAATTTTAATACATGTTTTCTGGTGATTATAATTTACATGATTTCATTAAAATTTTCTGAAACATTTTAATGATAATCTCATGTTAGCTAAAATGGTCAATTACACAGGAAACCTACTGTAACACATAGATGTAAACAGTGAAATAGCACTTAGGTGCAGTCTTCAGACCTATACCCTAAACAGCTATAGAATATAAACTGTATTATAAAAAAATGAGAATTCTGACTGCTATCAAATGATTTCTTTTCATCTATCTGTTTTTGTGACTGAAGAAACTACTGTTTCTATCTACAGAAAGGGACGCCTTCTGCGAGACCAGCTTGCTCAAAACCCCGTGCAACCCGGCCTTGAGTGCTGGCTCCTATTTGGGTTCAATGCTGAACAACTACACAGGTCTGCCATGTAAGAGGTGGGAAGCAAGTCATGTTGAAATGAGTTTGTAGGTGGGTTTGGTCTTTGCTGATGCCAGTGAGATCAGTTCTGTGTGTGTCTCCATCTGTTCAAGTCCCCAACTGGTATGGAAGCTCAGCATGCACGGATAGATGTGCAGGTCTGAGTAGGTGATAAGTGAGGACATGAAATGCACCAGATAGATAGGTTTTCACAGAGAGAGGAAGCAGTCCATTGAAGGAAGGAAGACCCTCACACATTTTCTTTTATGGCCACACTTGCTTGTCTGAATTAGTTTACTTCCTCACTTCATGTTAGTTTTCTACATAAATGCATTTAAGGAATCGTTGAAAATTCATGGCAAAAGTTAGTTATGTAACTTTGGTTATGTGCTAGTTGGTAACTAGGAGAATAGAAGATATTTTTGACTTGCTAGCAATGCAACCTCCCTCCCCTCTGTTTTTCTTTTAGGTAAGTAGGGTTTTTTTAATATGTTCTGATCAATGCAGAAGCAGAAAAAGAATTTCTGTGTCAGGATATTTTGACTAGCTCTCACACATTCAGGTCTATGCTTTAAAAAGAAAATTCTAAAAGAAGAATAATATTAAGCTATATTATTGGAACATCTTATTTACAATGGTGGGAGAAGAAAAAAGGCTCAATCCTAAATATATAAGGGTTTTATTCATTGCAGGAACTGATACAAATTCACAAAATATGATGTCTAAATTTTTCCAGTAAAAATGGTTTGGTAGAGAATATTTGCTGATATGTAGTTATTCTTATTGCCTAACCAAAATTAATTGTTGCCAAGTAATAAGCTTGTTATGAAAAAGCCACAGAACAAGTCAACAGTATGTATGAATCTGGACAATTTTTATTCTGGTGGGTAGAAATATAGAGAAACTTTTTTTACTTAAACAATTATCTATCCTGAAGACTTTTCATATGAAATACTGTTTCTGTGTTTGCACTTATATTTCAGGAAAGCCAAAATTTCACCTGCAGATGATACTTAAGGAAGAAAAGATTCTCTCTTCAACTGGGAAATATGGACATAAGAGAACATTTTCCATATAATGGACTTGTGCCTAAAAAAGATCATTTATTTCAAAGCTTGGAATGAACTTCCCTTGTGGTTAGCAGCAATTAAATTCAGGTAGGCTCTTTGGTCGATGTTAAATAAGCAGTAACCTTCTCTGTAAGAGACATTGAAGCAATATTCAGACAAAATCCCAAAATTTTGGGAGGGATTGATTTTCAATAGAATTTGTGTGTATTTTATTCCAGATGTAGACCTAGTTAAAAGACCGTGAAAGTACTATTTAACTTTTTAACCTAAAAAGTTAAGACTTGTTTTGATGTCCCAGTCATATCAAAACAGGCTCTACATTAGTCTCCTATTCATGGGGCTCACGGAAAGCCTGAAGGCTGCCCAGACAGGGAAAATGAGCTACTTCCATGTCCTCAGGTATTTGCCCTCAGGCTTACTGGCACCAGTATAGTTGTTAATTGGAGAGCCAACATGAAGACTTAAGAATTAGGTTGTAGACATCTTCTCCAACTGTCTTAAAGATGGTCTGACAGTGCTGCTGAAATTTTTGGGGACTTATCTGGAGAAAGCTAATATGTCTAACCATATCCTATTCTGTTACTAACCACGTTCTTCTTCACTGCATTGAGGTAGCAGGGGTGGTTTTCACCTTTAGGCTTTGGTGAAAAACAAAACCTACTGAGAATCTAGGGTGTCTTTCAGTAACTCTGTTTTCTCACTGCTCTTTACATCCTTTTGTTACCAAAAAATATCTTTCAGTTACCAAATCTTTCCAGTATATGACCTCACTCAGCACAGGGATTTGAGTTGTCAAAACCTTTGTAGATATATTTTCTCAGATACCTGGGGATGACTATAAATTTGTGTGATTCAATCTTCCTGAAAATTCTAGCTCATGTTGACATGGGCTGAGTAAGTTCTGTATAGTTTCAAGTTTTTCAAATCATACAAGAGTGAGCAGAGGTACTTGTGCATGTAGAACTCAGTGACTAAAATAAAATAAAAAAAGCTTAAGATTTTCTGCAGAGATAGAAGACTTTTCCAGAACTGTCAGTGAAGCAGCTTTCATAGCTGAATTCATTTACAAATAAATGAAATAGTAATAATAAAAGTAGCAACTCAGAATGTATTCCATCAGCCATAGCCATTACACTTCGACATTCTGCGATATGAATTAGAAACAGATGACAATGTGTGACATATCTGAAAAGGCATGTAGTTAGTTTAGGTTTTAATTTATACTTTTTTGGTTAACCAAGTAGCCTTATTACATTCTTTGGTACACCATTGAAAACAATCAGTTTATTGTAAGGATATACATTGATATCTAACGTGTGAGTTTTCAATTTGTTTGAGGCTTTATGTCTTTAGTTGTAAAGTTAGCCTGAATGTTGCCCCAGAAACTGTGCAAACTCAAAAAGAAAATAGAAGAAGCGTAAGAGTAAGGTTTTAAGAGTATTTTTTTTTTTCCTAGCACAGCAACTGTCAGTTGTATATTTTTGTATAGTTAGTATCTATATATGCTTATTTATATAGAAATGAGTTTTAAAAAAATTGTTTCCTCTGAAACACTTGTATAGCTCTCCTTTAAAAACTAAAACTGTCTATACATGGTAAAGAAATTACAGTAAGCTACAAAAAGTGGTCAGATAAATTAGAAGGAGAGTTTTGAAGTGTAAGCCACATTTATAGTATTAAATAGTTTCACATTATGACAACCATCTTGCAAAAAAATTAGTGTATATGTGCAACACCTCTTTCTGGGGGAAAAAAATTTACTTTTCAAATGCATGTGAATTAAATTTCTCCTCATAAATACACTCCAGCTGTTTTCAGCTTCTATTTTTATACGGAAAACTTTTGCAATTCAAACATGTCTAGGCTTACCTTAAGCTATGTGTGGTGTGCTGGTGACTGCCTACTGCCTTACTCAATAGAAAATGCAGGATTCTTTAAGATCACGCTTTTAAAGCTCACCTCAATGAGCCAACAGGATTTTTTTTTTAAAGAATGCTTTAGGTGACCTCCCTGTGTGAATTTTCACACTTTTAAAAATCCTGAAATTATTCAGCTTTGTGCTTCGCCAACCTTGAGTGAATGTCTTGAAATTAGCCACTAGAGGGCACGAATACCTATCCTCCTCAACACAGGCAAATAAATCACAATGAGCTTTGTGGGCTTACGGTTCTTAGGCCTAGCTATGTTGTTTGCTTGTAGAAAACATTTCCAAAAAAATTAAACTTGAATGTCAGAGTTGAGAAGAAAGGAACATGTGCTTATTATTCTATAAGGTTAAGGCTTAATCTCAGGTCGAATCATTACACCACTCTTACTTGATTAAAAATATTTAGAAAATTTTCAAGTTTACTGTAAAAATTTGTGCTATAGTAACTGGAAATAAAAAGCTTAAATGGCAAAAATGGCAAAATACATCAACAGCACAGTGTAAGGGTTTAGTTTGATCTTTAGTAGTGACATAAAATGCTATTTAAAGAAACAGTGAGTAAAGCACGGATAGTAGTCTTTACTACACTACTGAGAAAACGTCATGATCACAGAATATTTCATTGTAGCTACCTGGCAAATTCTTAATGAAACAAATAGTTCCAGTTTTGTGAAATGGAGCTCTTACATGTAGTAAATGTGTGCTGATAAAAAGTTGTCTTGATGTATTTTAGGTTTGGGATTACTGGGAAGACTGGAGTCATTATAGAAAAATAAAATAAAGAAAACAGTGCTTACCCCAATTGACTGAGGGCAGATGGTGGCATGTTATGTAGATGTTGCTGTTGCCAGCCAGTCACAGAGCCAAGATGAAGAGCACTGGCTGTATTAAACCCAGAAAGAGATGATATATCTGCACTGCTCAGAGAATATTCTAGATTTGAAAACAGAAAAGACAATAATTAAAAGAGAATTAAAGAGGAAGCAATTAAATAATAACTAGCATCATAATTTTCACATGTCACTTTATAAGCCTTTTAATTTTAATTATACCAATCACATTAACTTGCAGCAGAAAAGTAGACCTTCCTCTTCCCTCAACTCATTAACTTGGGAGCAAATAATGCACTAATAATTATTGTGTAATTTAGCAGGGCTTTTCTGGATCTGGAAGATCCAAACTATTCTCAGCCTGTATATGCACCGTAAGTACAGATGTGTTCCCAAAGACTTGAAAAACATAATAATGTTCTGGTTACAGTCTTCCTCACAGAAGCCAGCATGCAGCCTGTGTCTGAACAATGTGCATCTTCTCTAGAAACATCATCTCTGTACATCGGCATGCTCTATTCAGCAGCAGTGTGCAATGGGAACAGGAAAGGATCTCTTGTGGCTTCATTTCTAGTCTCTCCCAGATAGCTATGGGACAGCCCACAAAGTTACTGAACTCTGGAAGCCAGTGAAGCTGCTTGTTCCTGCTACCCTTGGAGGTGCACTCAAGTACCTGAAATTACCTGTGGTATTGAGAAATGTCTTTTAAGTTACATTTTTTATTACAGGCAAAGACATAAAGCTATCAAAGAAGTTTTCCATTCAAACAAAATAGCTAACTTAGAATAGATATGTCTCAAGTTAGTGACAGATACAGGGTAAGTGAACACTGTATGGAAGCATATCAACTATGAATTTTTCAGTTTCTCCCAATGAATGTTAGCTAGTTTGTTAGTCCTGAGACAGACATTTGTCATCACCTTGCTCCCTCCCCCAGCCTTTACATCTTGCTCCCATACTTACCAGTACCATATGTTGTTGAGATGGCTGATGGGTATCCTCCCATCCCTTGCCCTGGTAGAGTAGGAGTTGCTACGGAAACCACTGGAGTAGCCAATGACTGAGCAGACTGGGAGTTATTTATCCTCTGATTCTTTTAAAGTAAGTAAAATAAACATATTATTGACTAGTTTTAAGTCAGTTGAGTGTATTAGCTGTCTGGGTATGTTTTGTGCATGAGAAATACAGTCTGGTAGGCATTTCTAGAAATTAATCATTTAACATGTGGCTTTTATGAACTCTGCCAACCCTATCATTTACAAGCCTTCAAGAGACCAGTTGTCACCATAGTAACCCATTACATCAGTATCTCCTAGGTAACAGAACTAGTAACAAGTAAGATTGCTTTTATTGTTGGTAAGAGAACAGATCGTGTGAAAAACTAATGGAATATGTAAACTGTATTCACCTTGTTTTCCTTTTCACTCAAATGAAGGGGAAAAAAATAATAAAAAATAGAGAAGTGATAGAAAACCCCCCTAATATGGACCTACTGGATTATATTCTTTGAAAGTGATGGCATCCTGGTATTGCTGAACATGGATGACTTTCCACCAGATGGTGCTCTGACTACTTCATTTTTGTGCAATGAAACAAACTTCAAGAGTGTAAGACAGCTCAGCACTTACACACTTATCTTTTGCACCAGGGCGCTAGATGTTGCACTGTCAGAACTGTGCTAGAGAACTCCAGTCTTGGGAGTGGTGGGATAAAATGACCAGAGAGACACCAAAAAAAATGTCATGAGCTGGCATCATCTTCAGCAGCGCAAGTTTACACACTCTCAAGGCACCAGCGACAAGAAAGCTTTATCCTAGCATGTATTTTAACTTGAGTACGTGCAACAACTGCACCTGGTCTTCCATACTGCTGCATTTCAAAAACAATGATGGCCTTTTTGTTCACAGAATAGTTATGGCAAAGTTTTCCAACACTTCACCTACACAAGTATCAATCATACAAAAGAACAGATTTTCTTTTCCTTGTTATTAAGATGAACATCGCTACCACTTACCAGAAGCAGATCAACATCCTCAGACTGAGTGCATAGGAAAGGAGCATTAAAAATTAGTGAATATAAATACTTATCAGGATGCAGATTTCTAGGTTAGGGAATAGCTTCATCTGATGATAAGGCAGCAAATTAAACACTTTCTGACTATAGTTTGGAAAAATAACACCTCACAGATCTCTTCGTTTGATGGGGTGTTTGTCTTGATTGCAAGCACAATCTATCCAGTTTTCAGTACGAGATTTTCTCTAAGACAGGTTGCTATACCTGGTTTCAGGAGACCTGACTATTTACAGAATCCCTTGGAAAATATCAGTTTTAAGGACCTTGGAATAAATCATTTGATGCAGACAGCTTGTCACTGCTTTGGTCGACTCTGAACATTGCACTGTAGGAGACCATTTATTTCTTATCCTTTCAGAAGGCATCATCACATTTAAGGGGGGAGGGGTTACTTTGATGTTCAAAGTTAATTTATTATGTGTCAAGCTGAAGCAGCCGGGTTGGAAGTTGTTTTAATAGTGTCTGTTACGTAACACAAAAATATATTTATAGTGTCACTTAAATTTACATTCAAGATCCTTTCTAAATTAAGCTCACTTTTAATGTTAAATCACTCATGAAAGATTTACTTACAACCACTAACTGACTTTCAGAAGTGAACTACAAGACATGCACATGACACCTTCATGATTCAACCTTCTACCCTGCCTAAATTTCATTAATCCTGGCAGAAGATGCAGCAGTTTTTTTATCCTACTCCATCTATTTACTACGTCTTATCATTACAAAATGGAGATCAGAGTGATAGAGTTCCAGTTAATTTATGTGTAGTTAAACTGCCATCTGATGAGAGTCTGTGTGGATAAATATTTGAGAAAAACAAGTAGGTTAGGAATACTCAGGGTTAAATCCAGCCTTTACAATAAACCCAGGAAAGGCTCTTCCAGTTACTAGGAAAGAGAGTGCAGAAGTTTAGACCGTAGAGGACACAGTTCCTATTTTGCAACTCAGTAGAAAAAAGGGAGGAAGTAAACACAACTTCATAAAAGCAGTCGAACAGGCTCTTCCTATATCCTCAGCTCAATGTCAAGCCTTTAGGATAGAGAGAAAGACCAAAAGAGAAAGAATACGGAATGTTATTCTGATTTTAGTCGCTTGAGCAGGCCTTGGAACTCCTAAGTATCTCTTATGTGAAGGAAAGAAAAAAAAGAGCTTTGAAAATGCATTACCACTGATGGCATTGTATTCTTGCTGCCAGGTGGAATAAGCACACGGAGATCTGGTTTACGGTTGTTCATTCCCAAATTCATTGGAGGCGGAGATTTTGCTTGCATATTCTTGTTCAAGTTGCCAGGTGAGACCAGCAGACCTGGTGAGTTGCGGGGGTTGCCATATCCATTCCCTGTTTAGGTAAAATAAAAGAAAAAAAGAGAAGAAGAAAAGAGAGAGAAGGTTTACAAACTCCAAGGTATTTCTTAAGACTGAACACTAAAAATGTCAAATAATAAAAAAAAAAAAAAAAAAAAAACCAACCAAAAAAACCCCAGGGTAAATACCTGTGCCATGTAACATACCTTTATAGGAAAATACAACACATGCCATGTTTTCTTATCTCTACATGCCCATGTATAGGGCCTGTAGGGACAGGACAACAGAAATGGCTTTAACCTGACAGAGGGGAGACTGAGATGAGCTCTTAGGCAGAAGTTCTTCCCTGTGAGGGTGGTGAGGCCCTGGCACAGGGTGCCCAGAGAAGCTGTGGCTGCTCCATCCCTGGCAGTGCCCAACGCCAAGCTGGATGGGGCTTGGAGCAACCTGGTCTAGTGGAAGGTGTCCCTGCCCGTGCCAGGGGGTTGGATGAGCTTTAAGGTCCCTTCCAACCCAAACCAGTCTGTGATTCTATGGTCACTGGAATAACTGGTGTTAAAATGTTTTCACTCAGGGCAGCTGATATCTCAGTGATGTGCTGAAAATAACTTCGTTATATGACTCTTGTTTACTGCACTATGGTATATAGCACAATACACTGCACTCAAAGCAGCCAAGACCTATTCCCCTTACAAGAGAATCAGGATAATCAGGCAATCTTATGGCTTGAAAAATGTCAAAGCTATGCTGTGTTTTCTCGATAGCTACAAAGGATTCTGCCTTGCCTGACTCAGCCCTTTCCAGGTCATGATTTTGTTTTGTTTTTATACAAAGGATTTGTGTAGAAAGGCTATAATTTCCAGAAGAGGCAGAGAGAGGACTAGGAAGATTCTTGAGTTTTTCTGGCTCTCTTTCACCACACTTTTTGGACCTGATTCTGTCAACACAAAAGTCAATGGGAGCAAGAGCATAACCTTATTTGGAAAACACCACCCTATCTTTCATCCTCATCTCCCTGCTGCTTTCTGCATGCCCCAGGAACAATTCTGACAGGCAAATGCTTCATTTGCCTTTTTCAGAAAAGGGTTCTCTTCTCTCACCATGTAGTACTGACAACTGTATATCTGTAAGGTTACTGACCTACCGGTCTACTGAAAATGAGACATTCATATTTCATGTGCGTAATTTCACCTCCTTGCCATGCAAAGTCTGGGGAAAGAGAGACTCCCTAGTATAGCTTTGGACTTCTGCTGGAGAAGAGAAACTGCTCGGTCATAGAGAGGGAATAGCACGAAAACTAGTACAGAAAGAGGGAACTTTCACAGATAAATACCAAAAAAGCCAATGCTAGGGAAGGCTTTCTGTTCTGTGCTCGTTTTCTGTTCACAGCTCGCAAGCTGAGACACACAACCTAGAAACAGTGTGGGAAGAAGAGCTAGTGAGTGTGGCTGAGTCCTGTGAGTCAGAAGCCCTGGACCTTCAAATTCCCTGTGGTTCCAAAGTCAGTGAAGAAGTCAGTATCTCACTGTTTTTCACACATGGAATGGGGTTTACAGCCCTAGAGGACATGAATGGATTATGGAATTAAATTTCATAAAGTCTATGATGTGGGTATAAAAATGACAGTACACGAGAGTGAATCTGTCTAGATTCGTTAGGATAACGAGGTGTGTCCAAGCATGACTAACATTAAATCATGCTACTAATTTGCAAGCACGTCAGCTAATTGTACTTATCAGATCAGCAAAATCCATGAAAAATAAATGTCAAGAGCTCTTAAATACAAAAACAACAGTCAGGCTCTGAAAGACCCTGAACTGTGAACATTAGACTTAGAACAAAGGAAAAGTATCACAAAGTGCCTGACTTCCATATTTGCGAGGTACCTTGAGTCACAAGTCTGGTCTGGCTTTTTTATTCTCATGGTTTTTATTATCATGTTGCCCTCAGCCTTTGTAAATAGGAATTAAGATGAAAAGTTAGAAGCACTCCGATAATTTCAGAGATTTTGTATTAAAATATTTTTCATAGTTAATCTTATTGTTTATGTCCTTAATACTAGTTAGTGAGATAAAATGAGTTAATGAAAAAAGGGTATTTTTACACTTATCAAGCTAAAATAGCAGAACACTGTCAAGAATTTTCCATTTTGTGTCAGTAGGCTGGGTTTTTTAAATGAACATTTGCTCTCAACGTGGATTTGCTACATATTGTGCTCCAGTTAGCACTATGTTTTACCAGAGGCAGCGAAATTGTAAGGGCCATTTCAAATACACAACAATATTTTCTTCTATAAAATTCAGTGCCTTTTAAAAGGTGATCTGTTACATATGGAATAGCAAAAAACTAATGCTGTGGGGAACTGATCGAAAGAAGAAACTGAAGCAAAGTAGAGTTTCTCTGGTGCTGGTTTCATACAGGATCTGTTTTACCAACAGGAAGTAAAAGTGTCTTGTGAAATCTGTTGTATGACAAGCATTTGTTCAGAAAGCAAAAATGAAGCTTTTTGAAGAAGCAATATATTTTTTTTAGTTCTACAATATACAATCTAAGATATTTAACTTAACAGCACACACTGTAATCTGTATGTTTCTATGGCTGTGATTTTCTGAGAATAGAAACCTTTAAAAGAAAAAACTCCCATTTTCTACGTGAAATTTACTTTATATAATTCACTATTAAGTATTACGGGAAAGAATGCATCTGTATAAAACTTTTCAGAAACTTTTGCCTGACGTTTATGTTATTTACCTACTGATGTAAAATATTTTGGTCTGTGATAACGTTTCTGACATTTATATTTTTAGAACACTAAATTATTTTTAAGAACTACTGCAATCTTCTCTTTACCAGTAGATTTCTGCTGTTCATGGCACATTATGCCAGCTAGCATTTTGGAGCCATATAATAATCATTCCTCTTTCCAGCCACCAAATTGTTATTCTTTTGGTATAATGTGGACTCAGGAATGTAAGACTGTGGGCCTTAAACCAATGATACAGAAACCCATCATTTGAAAATCAATGATGAATGCATGCATGTGGTTTATGGTTAAGAAGAGTCTGCATTTAAATCAGCTCTTTAAACCGTATCCTCTTTACTCAGAAAGCTGTGGCCTGCTCTGAGGCAGCTGTCCCACCTTCAGATAAATCCACTGAAGAGAATGGCCTCATTTACATTCAGAGGCAAAAAAAAATAATAATGTATAAGACTTCTAATATACAAATTAAACCTTCCTTCATCCTATACTTTAAAATTACACTCTGCCTGGACAATTATCAATTTAGATGTGACTGTATGCAGAACATCGCATTCCACTATCCACTTGAAAGCACAAAAATTATATGTCATGTATGAATGGATTTCCTGATTATAGATTATAAGAAAATGAAAAACAGATGGATTTTAGAGCAAGTTGGCTTTACATTTTTATTTGGTTAAAAGCCATATTTTTGCTGGAATAGAACATTTTTAAACATTACGGATATAACTCGTAATGCATAATGAAAATAAAAACAGTAGATGCACAAGTTTTAAAGGGCATATGTCAGAATCTGCAAATTTACAGCATTTTCAATTCAAGAAGTTTTCAAAGAAAATTATTTTTCCTCGTGTTGTTTGTTTTACTGACTTGAAAGAGTAAAAATATTTTACATAGAAAAGAGCTTGTTTCTAGACGAACTAGTGGAGCAGCACGTGCCATGTAACGCAGTGCCAGACTTTGTATTTGGACTAATGGCAGAATATAAAGACAAATGCTTTCTGAGCATAGAATGCTCTTCTTGGGCGTGTTCCCATATTCTGCATTTAGGCACAAGTGCCATTGACTTTAGAAGGAATTCTGTCCAAGTACAGACTGCATGATTAATCCCTGCAATACCACTTCATGAAAACATCCAGAAAAGTTATTTTTGTGCTCCAGTAGTTACTCAAGAAGAATTATTAAAAAAAATAATCATTTACTCATGAAAAACCATGATTTTAACAAACATTACAAGTTCATATACTACTCTCTCAAATGGTCACTTTAATGTTTTAAGAATTTAATGGTACAATTAGGGCACAAGTTTATTTAGGACAGGACAGAGAGCGAAGTTTACTTCTCCTTTTTTATCCTCTGTTAGTAACACCTGTACCTTACATGCAGTTTTGGTCATTGCTGTTATAATAGTTGCAATTCTTGACATTTTGAATTAGGGCAAAAATTCTACACTGGGCATTTAAACCAGGAAAATTGCCACGTGCTAAGGTAACACAAACGAGGAAAGAATAATTTATTTCCATATCTCTCAACATTCTTGAACAGCATTGTCATGATTCTTTAAGTCTAGAAAATTCAGAAAATTTTAGTATTTTGTTTTCTTGAAATTTTTAACCTATCATGTCCCAACTTGTTTCTTTTTGATTTGTGATTTGAAAGATAAAAAAATAAAAACAAACAAACCTGAATGAAAAAAAACCTATGGTAGTCCTGGAAGAATGAAAAACGAGACATGCAATTAACATTTCATTTCTTTAATCTCCCTTTTATTTACTCTAATGCTTTTCACTGACCCTATGTTTTGAGAATTTACAAAATTTTTAGCAACATGATATGCCTACCTCCCACTTATTTTAGTAGGAAAAGTGCTTTCAGATTCTCAAAGGAGTTTCAATAAATATTAATGGTCATTTCAAGTTTCCAACAAGTATATGCTCTTGCTTGTGGAAATTATAGTAATTCTTCCAAGAAGAAGAAATGCACACCATTTCATGGAGGATTCCTGCTTCTTACTGGGTTATATTAAATGCATATGCCTTATATATGTCATTATGACTAACTGCTAAGCCTATCAAAAAGAATGTTAAATTTAAAAAGAATCTGTATAAACATGAAAGCCAACTATATTACAATTTACCTCCACTTCAAAATATATGTATATATAAAAGAATCAATGCAGAAATAGAAATTTAGTTAAATTCACACCCAGTTTTGTACCAGAATTTTTTTTTTTTTGAAGAATGGGAAGAGAATGAAAAGTATGTCAACAACTTTTTTTACAGTTTTAGAAATCATATAGAAATAATGTTAATAAAAAGGTAAAGATTCCTACAACAGTATAAGACTAAGATGGTATCCAGGTCTCCCTGTAACTCATTCTTTCCTGCCATGCAGGTTGTATAACTGTCAGTGGGAATTTCTTCCTCTTTAAGCCTAAAGCTATGTAAAGGCAACCAATGGCAATACAGTTGTCAAAATTATTTCTAAACCTTGGGCTAGTGCCATATAAAATCTGGAACATCCTTACAATATACTTTATGTGAGCCATTTGCAGATGCACACAGCTACTGTTGCTAAAAGGCACGTGTATCCCATACTGCAGCAACTGGGGTCAGATTTCACAGAATCACAGAATCACAGACTGGTTTGGGTTGAAAGGGAGCTTAAAGCTCACCCAGTTCCAACCTCCTGCCATGGGCAGGGACACCTTTCACTAGGCCAGGTTGCTCTAAGCCCCATCCAACCTGGCCTTGAACACTGCCAGGGATGGGGCAGCCACAGCTTCTCTGGGCAACCTGTGCCAGGGCCTCACCACCCTCACAGGGAAGAACTTCTTCCCAAGAGCTCATCTAAAACTATATTATCTCTTTCTTTCAGGACAGAGATAATGCTTCTCAGGCAGAAGCTGAAAGCAAAGAAGTGGCTTTTTGGCCATTTAACGCAGAACACACTGCAAAACACACCTCTGGAAATCTAAGGACATGACATGAATCTGGGAGGGTAGAAATCTTAGATGCTTTTTCAGTCAAATGGAGAAATAGATGAGTTTATTTAGATGTAGAATGAAAGACCATGAGAACAGAAACCTGACCTGTGTATCGCAGACCATTAAGTTTTATGCAAACACTTTACTGCTGAGTCAAGTGCATAACTAAGTACATGGCACTCACCAACACTGTGGTTATGTTTTGTGGCTATAATAGGATCCATATTTAAACGTTTCTGAAGTAGTTCTTGCACCAAGTATACTTCCACTTTAGGAGTTTACACCTTAGTAAAATAAATGTAAATGTGGCACCTGACTGCCTACAGAATTTGCCTGTGGCTACCCACATAAGGAACTGTGAGCAATCTTTCAAAACATTTCTTATTGCAGGTAGGTTTCCCAATCTGCAGGTAGGTATTTCAGCACATCTCTGGACTCCCTCCTTGCAACCTTTGGAATAGGGCTACATCTCCGAGGGTCTGTAGCAAATCTTACACTGAGGGAAGGGGGAATGCTCTTCCTTCTTCAAGGATGATCATCCTTAATCCTCCCTAAGTTGCAATTATTGAGAAAAAACACTTAAGAAAATTACATAGTGGTTCTCAGTTTTGTGCTTTATAAATATGACGTATTTATGTAGTTCAAACGCATGGGCACTGCACAGTGGGCATTAGAATGATATTCCTGTGCTACAAATTCTTAAGGTCCAAATAAAATCTCAGGGATCAGAGAGTCATTTAAAAATGCTGTTTACCATGGCAAAACATCTGCCCTGCCCCAGCCTCATGTGTGGTAGCTGGTACCATGAGGATCAGATAGAGGGTGATGTCCCTGACCTTGTGTAGTGCTCCCCACTCCTGTTCACGTCTGCAAAGGTTAGTCCATGCTCTACACTAAGGTTTAGACTAGTAGGCGAGGTCAACACCAAAACTCACGCTCATCTGAAATTTAGCTTGTGCAACAACTTTTCCAAAAGTCTTGCAGTAACTGGCATAGGCCTGATCTCCATGTGTGCAGCGTGCACAAATCCTATTTGGTCCTCATCTATCTGAGACAAACCCCTCTCCAAAACATGTTTTCAGGACTTAGCTGGCCTCTTACAACTGTAAGTTAATTCTTATTCCAGTAAACCAATTAAATAATGCATATTAGGAGCATGTATCTTTCTCCCTTTTGTATGCTAGCTGAAATGATGCTTCATTCTAGTGATATTTATGCAAAAAACAAGCTGTATTTTTCCTTTTTTTTTTTTTTTTTTTAATATATATGAGCTGTTCTAGAGTAAAAAGAAAGGGAAAAAACCCACCTGACAAGTTTTAAAGAAAACTATATTACTGAAAAATATAAGCTTTTCTAAAGATATACAGGAGAAAGACTTCTTGGGACGAGTAGACTTATCTCCCCTCCTGACTGCCTGAGTGAGAGCCTTTGACAAATTATCTGCTTTTAACAAATTGTTTGCTGATGACAAATAATTCCTTTTTCTTTTTTTGGGTGCTTGAAATCAACTATTGCTTTGGGGAAATTGCTTTTTTAACAGAAAATATTTCAAGACAAGAAGTAATTCCAAGTATAAACTGAACACATTATTTGAAAACAATGTACTTGCTTCCCCAAAGAAACTTTAGAAATAACAGTGGGGGTTTTTTGTTTGTTTGTTTTTTGTTGTTGTTTTGGTTTGGTTTGGTTTGGGGTTTTTTGTTTGTTTTTGTTTTTTGGTTTTTGTTTGTTTTTAACATATAGCTAAACTGTTGGTTTTTGTTAAATGCACAATTACTGAAAAATAATCAGTGGATAATTTAAACTCAGTGTCAGGAAAGTTTCAGGACTACATATACTAAAGGCAAATGATACATACTTCAAGTTTAAACTTACCAATGTTATTAGAATAGATATACACATAGAAGGAAAGTGTTTTGCACATATATAATACTACTTAGATTTGTTTTGAAAAGAAAAAGACAGTAACTGACACATCCTTATCCCTCTGGCTTTCGTTTCTGGGAGACTGTTCCAACTGCTACCAGAGGAAAAATCAGCTTGCAAGAGATTTGGAAAACAAATGGAATTTATGGACTTAATATCTTACTTAGGGAATCATGTTAAAAGTTAAAAATCAGGGGTCACATTACTGAATACGGCCAGGCGCTTCCATATGTGGCTGCAGTCCCAGCTTCCAGAGGTTAAAAGCATTTCTTGCGTTCTTTCTCAGAGCAAAGTCAATGCTGCATTCCAGATCAGGAGGCATCAACTGGCTCTTTCAGGACAGGCATGAAATCCAGATGTTTGCTAATTTGCAATGCCTTCTTCTATATTCTGAATTTGAACAAGAATATGGATTGAAGTGTGTAAAACAAGCCAGTGTGGTGTCTTAATGAGCAAAAACGGACAGACGAAAATCGCAGTGAAATCTTTGTCTCACTGATGTGAAGCATAAAATTCCCCCAGACTTCACAAGAGAAAGGATTTTATCTAAAGAATCCAAATTATTCTTGAGGAGCATTTGAAACTGCTTGTCATAAAGGAAAATAAGTCAATCATGCCTGCTTTTACAATTCCACTTACAAAGAACCACAGTTTGTATGACTCACTTAATTGTTCATTACATGTGAACTTAGGCCTTTTTCCCTTTCAATCCTTTGAAGCTGTCTCTTTATAAATACAAATATTGAGACACTGTTGATTAAAGAGATGATGAGACAGAGAATAACTAAATAAATTAGTAAGTCAACACTTACACAACTGATGGAAACCTAATAAAGGCCAAATTTTCACAGATTTTCACTGAGGTCTACTCAGTTTATGTGGGTGTCTGCCTTGGTAAGAGTTCATATGAGTCAGGTGAAAATACATGCGTCCAGACTTTGCATATGACACCCATTGCCAAGATATTTTTGATTTTTACATGGACAGCAGCATCCATCCTTTCAAACGCACCCTCAAAGTTTGACTGATGTGATTTTTACCTGTATGAAGAAAGATTGAATGAGGTGTATAAAACAGATCAGTTGCTTAGGGCAGAAATAGGACTTAATTTTGGAAAGGCCTGTGTTGCTGCCTACACAGATATGAAATTGAGGTACCGTTACATAGACAATTTCATTCATACTGTGTATTAGAGCTGTCAGACAAGTTCTAGTGTTCTTCCTGATTTATGATAAATCTCCTGTCTATAGGTACTTCCCTTAAAATGCTGAGGGGAAAAAAAAGCATGTATTTTCCTTATATGGAGGAAAGCTTGGAAAAGAAACACTTAGTGGCATAATGTGAGTGCAAAATGAGAAAAGGTGAGCTGTTATGTTTTCTATTTCTTATCCTCCTCTATGGTTTTAAGCCAACCTGCCAATTTACGAATTCTTATTGTTTGGATTTGGCACTATTGCATCACAAGCTCTGTTATGAATGACTGTATGTTCTTTCTTTTGGACTGTAAACTTCCTTGGACAGGAACTACTGTTTACTATACTACTGTACCGCATCTTGCCCAATCTTTGGATCAGAGGTCTGTGGGTGGCTGCACTCATCAAGTAATAAGGGAAGGGCAATGACTTTCCATGCTTTCCCTGGCAAATCCAGTCCTAACAGGTTGCCCATAAACTGTGGTTTGGGAATCATTATTCCAAGCACACTTGTTTATTTAACATATTCCACACTTGAAGAGTAAGAATTATTTTCTCTTGACTATGCCAAGCATTTCAGGGCACAGTGAAGAATATTTATGTAACCTTTTTATTTATTTTTTTTTAAATTTTTAGTATTAATTTGCTTATTTATAGTTTCAAAAGACTAATGCAACTAGGTGCCTTCAAAACCCTTGCTTATTTTTGGTACTGCTTGTAGGTTTATTTGGGCAGATTGCTTCTTTTTAGTAAATCATCCTTTTTGAGGAGATGATACAATCCAGATCGCTTCTACCCTGAGGGGTTTTGAATTAAAAGACGCTACTATTACATGTATTCCCATGTGGCTTGAAATACTAGTAGAATATATAATGTGTTCACCCACAGTCACTACATGACCAAGAAAGAAAAATGAGCAGGAAAGCGCTAGCAAATTATGATATTGCCTGGCAGACCCAGAACCTCAACCCTTCTTCTCGGAAGATGAGAAGGCAACTGTTAGCTTGTGGTTAATTTCCAGGAGGAAATGACTGGCTGATGATTTATAGGTAAATATGGGATGTTATTAAAAAGACACGGGATGAATTAAAAAGACATGGGATGCACTACTGATCTTTTCAGTTTCTAATGATTTTAAAGAACAGGTTTGAGAATACTTGATTTAAAAAGAACAAGCACTTAGTCCCTTGGCCAGCAGTTGCAGAGTCCTTTTGAATAACTTGCTCCTTTAGTTTAGTTTAACGTCAAGATGGAGGCAGTACATAAACCAAATAATGAAACAAACAAACTACAGAAAGTGAAAAAATGATTAAAGCAAGGATTTTTAGTATTATACCCATCCTGGCTTTGAAACTGGAGATTTAATTTTTCCTTTTTACTATTTATAGCAGTTTCAAAAGTAAAGAAATTATTTTGATTTAGGTGGGCTTTGTCCATTCAAAAGAAAACTTGATTATAAAATGCATAATGTCATAATCCCAAAACCATATAAAAATGAAAAATGTAACTCAGTCTAAAAATATAGCTCAATTTGAAAACCAAAAGTTTAAAGTCAGACGCAATGATGTTGCCCAATACTGTTGTATTTTGGTTTTAAAATTCTTGAAATATTTTTAATATTTTGATCTTTTATCAGACTTTTAACATAAATATTGCACAACTGCATAAAACTGGAGTTCAGATAATTTACAGTAGTAAAACTTTGAAGGCATTATTTATTTCTGGTTAAGTTACTGTTATGTGGTTTTGTTAAAGACTACACTCCCTAAAAATTAAAAGAACTGCACATAGCAACCAAGGTACATGTCACTTCGTCTTCATATTAGTTATGGTATAATCTAGAATGGGTTTGGAGCATACAGATTTGGGTACAGAAAGTTATCGTTCTCTCTTTCAATCAACAGCCTCTGGTTTGAGAGAATAGTGCCAGACACTGCTGTATTTATAATTTAGAAACTATCCTAAATGTGAAGTTCACCCCTATTTTGTTGGCAGTTGCTACTATGACACAATAGAAACTATTCAGTGTTTGGCTAGGAACAAATTTACTTTAACAAACCTGAGATAAGCTTGGTTTAACTTAAAAATATCACTTACGGTAGTTAGTTATGTAGTATAATAAAGAAGTAGTCAGCTTTTGTAAGTTCTATTTATGTCTTGGGTTGACTCCCGAGATAAATTGTGGATGATTCCAGGGTTATTACTTCAAAAAATCCAAACCAACAAAATAATAGACTTCTAAAACACAGGCTTAACTAATATTTTTCCATTTTGATAGTGCAGTTATAATTCAATTTTCTAAAGTAGTGCAGAAACTGAGGACTGGTGTTAGTAATCAAAAGTAGTTTCATTTTGTAATGGCAGAAATGAAACTCTTTAGACTCTTCTTCTTGGAGCATGTTATTTTGAATATATGCTATTTTTGGACACTGCAGAAAAATGCAAATTCATAATGCTCTAATTTGGCTAGAAATACGAACCCCAACAGATTAAACCACACGATCATGCTACCAGCTTCTAAGATGCCAAACAGAAGAAAACACAGAGGTCTCTGTTTTTTTGTGAAGAATGATGAACAAAGAGAACTTTTGATGTTTATTCTTCTACACCCTAAAGAAAGAGAACTGTCCAAAATAGTGCCATTGTGAAATGGTGCAACCAAGACAGAGGAGTCAACCTTATAGAGACCTTTTCATCTTCCTTCAGCCCTGTATCAAATTCTCCCTTCTGCGCTGCATTGAAGAGATTTAGAAAACACTTCTTTAATGGTGTTTAAAGCTCTTATTGCCAGATAAAGAACAAAGACTATTCATACAATTAAATATTTATGATGCATTCCTAGCAATGCCCCTTATATACGTGCCCCTCAAATCAATAGTCTGCTCCAAAGTTACATTGCTTGAGAGCTTAATGCACAACACTGTGTGCAGGAAATACAAATTCTTAATTTATGAGTAAATAATCAAGCTATACCCCTTCCTATGCTTATATATGCTTTTAATATATTTCCATGAAAGAAAAAATATACTTAGAATATAAATTTTTGACTAGCCTACTGATATACAGATTTTATTAAGCACCAGAATTATTAAGCCAAATGCATGTGTTGACGAACTTTTACCATTTGCCCCATTTAAAAGACAACACTGCCTTCTTTACTGATCGCTTTCCAAAGTCTTTTTAGAGGAGCAAGGAAACCAGTATCAAGGCGATGATATTTCTTATTAAGTCAGTAGAGGGAGCCCCTCAATAGGGCAATCCATTTCCTATCTGAGCCCCTCCGTTGCTGTTCCTGAAGTTACACACGAGGTTAAAAGTAGATGAAATGTGAACATCACCAGAATGAATCTTTCTTTAGCTGTGTTTCGCAGGCTAACAAAAGATAATGAAAAAAATCATAATTTTCTATTGTGCTTTCTTTTTTGTTTTTTTTTTTGAGAACAAAGGAGACTAACAGCTAAGTTGTCGTGGCCTGCTTCCCCTACTCCTAAATTAACACAGAATGACCCCTCAAAGCTTCAGCATGCGTTTAAAGTGCCTTTCTGACACAGTGCAGTGCAGCTTCAATTCTACTACAAGCACAACACACAAACATCTGTGACTCATCTACGTGTGAAGATAAAAGGGGTGGGGTTGTCTAATGTGGGATAAGAAGAGCCAAGAAAGAAAAGATCACTATATCCAGCATTTCTTTATAAGTAATTTTATATGACAATGTCAGAATCTGCACATATATCAGCTCCAGTTTATAGTGCACAAAATGGATCTTCCAACTATTTTTCCATACAGTTCTTTCGGAGAGCAGTTAACCCAGTAAAATTGGATGTGCTCCATATTTTACCACTCAGCTTATTTTCTTCGAACATATGTGTTTACTTCTCAAACTGAAAAAAGTAATCTTGTCATTGTCTTTTGTAATCTGTATTTGCAATAATGCAACATTGCTGACATTGCTAACAAACCACTGAGTTTACTGAGCAAAGGGGACTACTCTGACAACATTGCGTTGATAACACAGACCTTAGCAAGTACAGTTCTCATTAACTCTGTGGAAGCAGGACTAAAGGGGCTAATCTTTTTCTCTGAATGGGTATTTTGAAAATCCTTTCCCTGTTGTGTACCAAAGCACTTAAGCAAATACGTAAAACTAAGCTTAAGTTAATTACTGATTATTTAAGTAAATGCCAACAGATTTTGCTGACTAGCAATGTTCTTAGAGAAGGGGCTTGAAACCAGATCTGTGCTCAGTAGACTGAAGCCTAATGAGTGACTCAATATTGAAAACTTTACTTGAGACTAAATTCATAAAACCAAACCCCAGTACCACTACAGTCAATGGAATAACTCCCTCTGACTTAAAAAGGGTCAGCATTTCTGACACTTGCCTCAGCGGGAGTTTTGCCTAAACAGGGCTATGCAAGGGACCCAGAAGTTTTTACAGAAGGGCTAATGTGAAAGAAAGACATTTGTGTCTGTGGAATTTGTTGAGGTGCAAGATTTCTGACATTACTGAAAACAAACCTCTTCCTACTAATAAGGGAAGCACAAATATCAATTCCCCACCCCCATCTGGGGGAAATAAACGCATGCCAACAACTTTATAATATTCCACCTCCAATATGGAGCTATTTTAGGACTCTGTCTTTGAAGGAAGTTCTTTGTTCACTCAGAAAAATAAATATAAATGATTTTCTCTTTACCTGCACTGGTGCCTGCACCGGTTGTGAGGTCCCCACCCATCAGGCCACCTAGGGGGTTGAAATGAAATACTACAAATGAGCATGATAAATTATAAAAGGCAAACATTCAAAACATTTTCTCTAACTTCAAACAGCCCGCTCCACTACCCACTACTGTTTTCCTCTTACTTCAGCAGGTGTCAGGTCAGACCCATAATCATAAAATTGTAATGCTTTAAAGTTACTCATACGAGACGTTTGCCTTTCAAGGACAAACAAAATATGCAGTACACAACATTTCATTATTTTATTTTCATACTTCTACAGCATGTGAAAAAATCAATTTATATTTGAAAGGTATGTATAGCAGTCCTTCATCTGAAAACTCTTCAGCTCATCATCACTCAGAAAAGCAAAGGTTTCCACATAGGATTAGGAGGAAGAGACTTGAAGGTTCCTGGATCAGAACATAACTGAGAAGCTGTAATATGTATTTATACAGCTTTTAATTTTGATTTCCTCAGCCTTTCATAGACATTAACTCTAAGGATTTTTAAAACTTCTCTTTGCACTTGTGGACCTCAAATGGTTCTTTGAACTTGGTATACTTAAGGATCTTGATTTTGCTTTAGCCAGACAGATTGAATGAACTTAATCCCCATCTATCCTATTCAGAGGTTAGCCCTCATCATCACTAGAGTGAAGCACAGCCTCTTGTTATACAAGGCACCCAAGTACAGAGCTTAACTAACATTAACCCATCAAGGAACCTGTGAATGCACGACCAGTAATAAATTCTGTATTTAACCTCTGGACTGATGATTTAAGGAATGCGTGTCCTATTTTACTTGCTTCAACTTGTTTGTGTTGGCTACGTTTTCTCCCTCTTAAACTTTATAGTATAGTGAGTTCGTGCACGACTTAAGTAGACAGGTTGCCATTTTATGAAACAGCAAATTGTCTGCCCTTTTATCCTTTATTGATTTCCTTTAATCTTAGTCAATACTCAGCTTTTTCTAGAACTCTTTTTTTTTTCTAAATTGGGAGTAGAAACCCCTTTGGCTCTTTTGATTTTTTTCAACACAGCAATTTTGGACAAACTGTTATGACTGGTAAAAACAGAGTTCTTGTTTCTCAGAGCACAGTTGTACAGATTAAAGTAACCTAAGGCAGACAAGTAGCTGATTAAAGCTCATTTAAAGGGATGACATTAAACAGAGCCTACCTGTGTTACCTGCACTCGGAGGCCGATGTGTCACACCAGGAGACATGCTATTTCTTTGCAAAGAAGGATGAGCCAGCGGCAAAAGGTTGGGGTTTCCCAGCGAGCTGACTGGGTTACTGTATACCAGACTGTTGTGGTTGGACACTGGGATAGAAACTGGCATTTCAAAGTTTGGTGGTGGAACAGCCTGTACGAGCAAAAAAGGGAAACAAAGACGAGAATAGTACAGAAGCACAACAGCCTTCAAGTACAGTTTCTCTATATTTAGTTCAAATATTTTGTAGTTGGTGGTTAAAATATTTACGCTTGCCCACCCCCCCCCCGCCCTCAAGAGTCAACAGAAGTGTTTCAAAAAAGTTACCAAGGCTTTTAAATATGATTCTTTCAAATCATGATTCCATTTTCATTTAATGCAGATTGCACATTCTCTTCGTAATAACTGCAAATATTTATTCTTTTTTTTCCTTTAGTTTAAAACAAAATCCTACTTTATGAAGCTTGATCCCAAATCACGTTAAAGGCATGAACACAGTAAATTACTTTTTTAAAAGTTTCTATCTTAGCTTGGAGGGGCTTAAAAGAAAGAAAGTTCTACTCAGGGACAGGTAGCAAATACAAGAATTTTAGACAGACACTAGTCTTTGGGTTCTTTGTTGGGTCTTTTTGGTGTTTTATTTTGTTCATAACTGAACATATTTTTTGTTTGCTTGGGTTTTTTTTTTGTTTGGTTATTTTTTTCAGGGTGGTAGTGGTGTTCAGTCACATCTTTCCAATATACTGCTTTCATGCTTTAAGGCAGGATCCTCTCCCAAGCCACTTTCCTTCGCAAAAATCCCATTCAAAAAAGAACCAAGTTATGGACCATTCCAACAAAGGGTGTGAGGAGATGCAGTACCTGATTCTCATTACAGTTTTAGAAAGGCTGACTCAGGTTTTCTTGGTTGGTTGGGGTTTTCTTAGGTGGCAGCTGCCTGAATTTCTTTAAAATTTATGACTCTGGTGGCATTGAAATAAATTAGAACTCCATATTTAATCTACTTGTTCTAAAAATATTTTTAAAGTTTTTAAATTTAATTTTTTTTAAAATAATTGACTTATTTTTTTGTGAACGGAGAGAAAATTTTTTTTGAATTACCTGACAGCATTTTGGGTTTGGATTAGACCTCTGAAGGCTCCTTCCAACCCAGACTATTCATGATATGGTTCCATGATTTCAAACATTCAAATACCTCAATGCAAACAAAGTACCCCTTAATTTGCCATTACAAAATCTTGTAAGCTTCAAGCCTGAACACATCAGAAAACTCTTGAAACCAGCTGTGTAACATCTTCAGAGGGAGGAAATCACAGGTTTTAATTTTGCTGTTGGCAGCTGATAGCACTGGTGAGTCTTCAAGGACCTAGAGGGAGGATGTTGAGAGCCATACACATAATCTGCTGTGTCAGGCAGCACAGGCACTCCGACCTTGTGCCACATGCATGTCTCTTCTCTGGCTGGCCAGAACTGTTGGCTGTGCCCTGTGTATTTCAGCTCTGGCCATCCAATTACGGTTATCCTTAAGGTTATTTTTCCCTGTTGTCTCTCCTTTCTAGGGGCAGACATAATTTTGCTCTAAATATAGATGAATCATTTTGCTTAACCACCGAAACACACAGTAAGACTTTAGCTCAGGGCATGATGTGAAGCATACATTACACAAATGCCTTGGGACTTATTTGAAGGTGTTAATTTAGCTCTGAAACCCTTCACGTAGCCTGTGGCCTAGTTTTGTGAGAGGTGGCCATAGCATAATGGATGAGATCAGGCTGGGCACTCGAGATGATGGAACTGCTGGGTTTTGCAGGGATCTGAAACATACTAATGTTTGTGTCTCAGAAATAGAAAAAAAAGACAATAAATTATTATGTGACGAAAAATATAATAGCTGAAGTGTGTTATTTATTTCTCTCAGGAGCAACCCTTTTTTTTCTTGCAGATGTTCTTACAGTTCAAGTCCAGCTTGCTAGCTGCATGTGTGGCTTCTCTTTACAAGAAATTCACAAAGTGCATAGTACAAGGAGTATGGGTGTATGTAACAACTGAGGTCTAGGCTCCTTGGAAATAGGTTCACATAGCATAATATGAAATATTTGATCAGCCTGAAGGTATGTTTTGAAGCAAGACATTCTCTTCACTGTCCACAGAAGGACCCAAGAGGTTCCGAAATCCCCTGTAAGTCAGACATACACGGCTGCTCCTGAAGTCCAAAGTCAACAGCTGCCTTTTCAAAAGGTTTTAGCCAGTGAATTCTCATGAGGATAGATGTCTTAGCTCCACCTGCAGTCTAGTGTAAGACATGCTTAAGCCAACATGGAGCCTCTTGTTGCAGTGTTCAGGGCTGTGGTGGAGATCTTTGTGCCTGATGGCTTTGAGCACATGATCCTGCCTGCTTGAGTGACAGCCCATGTCAGATTGAGTGCCACCCACTGGGGAGCATGTTGCACAATGTCTTCTTCACCTCTGTCATGCAATCTGTGAAACTGGTCCTCTGAGCTTGGGCAGACACCAATACTGCCTGAATTTTCTTAACTTACTTTCCTAAACCTGACCTCTGTCGAGTTCCCTAAGCTAAAACACAAATGCCAACACCCCCACCCCCCAGGCTTGTCTGCTTTCATCTTTATGCTCTGTCTTTCTTCCATGTACAAACAAAACTCTTTGAGGGCTGGAAACTTCTTTTTCTACGTTAGTACGGCGCAAAGGAGCTCCAGCCTCGGTTGGTCTTGTGGCTGCCAGTCTCACTGGTCACCACTGAAACATATAAACATTCCTGAAACAGTTACTCAGATTTCATCCTGTAGGTTTAAAAATATATTTTAAAAGGAGTTATTTTCTCCATTTCTGTAGTAATGGTTTAATTTTCACAATTTTACCTACATCTACTTATGGGGTACTTCATAGGCAATTTTATCAGGGCAAAGTCAGTTTACTCTCCGGCTTTGCAGCACAGCGCATGGAATATTCCAGCTATCTGGAATATAGCAGTTTTTATGTCTTCTCTTCAGTGGTCAAAGATCAGAGAGAGAAGTTTGGATAAAGCACTGGTATTAAACAGCAAGTGTCTAGATACAGACCTGCTCTGGTTGCCCAAATTTTCTGACAGACTTGCATGTCCTTCACCAAGACCTGCAACTTCCTGCAGATTCCCTAGTCATTCTTGGTGGAAAGTCACAGGGCATATCTATTCCAGCTAGACCTGATGGATGTTAAAGCTTGTGAAGCACTTGCGTAATACCTATATTAGTAAATTAAACTTGCCTAGGAACTGAGGCCATCTGAGGCCACACAGCAGTCTGCATCCATACTATTAAGCTTTCCCAACCTCAAAACCATCATGACTACATATAAACTGACAATTGGGAACTTTTCTTGGCCTGGGCTAACAACCAAACAGAGCTAAAACTGTTAGGGTTGTTTGGGAGAGCGTTACTTGGCCAGTGCCAAAAGCATGCCAGGGACTGTTCAAACAATTCAGGGCAGGCATAAGCACCTCCTGCTGCCTTGGTACATTCTTTGCCATTTGTTAATTTACTCACATAGATGAAGCCTTATTTTAAAATATATGTAGTTTGCCACATTTTGCTTCATTTTCTCCCTGTCTTTTCTCCTTTGGACATGATTTCCAAAGAGGGCAGATGGCTCACCTGAGAGGATACCATCAGTGCACAGCACACACTGTGTTAGATGTGTACTCCACAAGCTGTGGTACGTTGTGCAAAGCAAAGTGTTGGGGACTCAAACCCCTTGGAAATTAACGGACCGAACATTCTGTGTTAAATATTATTTTTATCCCTCCCATGTTCAACCAGGACTTCATTTGTTTAGAGACAGAGATACTTATAGCTCCCTTCTAGTTGACTATTTCTGTCTCCTCTGCTTTCATCACTCTTATGAAAATTACAACTGAATGTCTAATTATTATCAGATGTTTAGAACAATATAAATACTTATCCCCAGAAAATTATCTGAGGAAACATTACTGGCCTTAGCTGTAAGGAGCAAAAGCCAATTTTGTTTTCATTTGGCAGCAGCTTTATTATGTTACAAGACCAGGCACAGGCATTGCATTGTTTTATAGATTTTGTAAGTAGTGATTTAATGACTTGACTTGGTGACTTTTTGTTCAATTTTGCTCCCCTCTACCCTCACAACTTTCTTGGGAACCTTTGATGATCACAAGTAAATGAATATAACATCCCTGACTTCTCTGAAGTTACACTGATTTGTACAGTTAAGGATGTTATGGTATGCAGTATAATATACAAAATGTATAGAAAAAATTTCCATTATATTCTAGCTTTGAGCTCCATCTTGCCCATTACATCTTGGTTTATGCCAAGAGAAGCAGCCCTGTTGCATTAGGGGAGAACATCTACTGATTTGTCCTTTTGTGGGAAGCATCTTGATGGAGCACACAGACACTGTGTGAAGTATTCAAAGAAAGGATATCCTGTCTTACGTGAAAAGAAGTGCTAACGTTTTGCAGTTCTGTATCTCTGAAGCGTCTCTGAAGTAATTTCACAAAAAGATAATACACTGTACCTTGTAACATCCCTGCAAGGTTGGAATTCACATTACACCCACAACACAGCTCAGGCAACCAAGTTCATCACCATGTTAATAGCTGAAGTAGGACTATCTTTGAGGTCAAAAGATCAAACGTAATAAAAGCTACCAGAATGAAACTCCATTCATTTTTGGGAGGACAAAAGTGATGTCCCATGTTTATATCAACTGTGTTGTTTCTAATTCCGAGAACTTTCCTAGTTTTATAGAAAAGATGATTTTCCCAAATGCTTGTGGAGGTAAAGAAAGTGATAGAACTCACTACCACAGGAATAAGTTATATTCAGAGGTGGGGTTTTTTTTTAACTTTTTTCATGCCTTAAGATTTCAAATGGTTGTAATATCTGCTACCTTGTTGGATCAAAACAGGTAGCATAAGATAAACAGAGGATCTGAAGGACCATCCCGAACACAGTTTTTAAGATGGGAAAAATGGCTTTGGTTAAATACTATCTGATTGAAATAGTCTCTTTTCAATCAAAAGAGAGTACTTCAATCAAAAGAGATGAAATCTGTCTCTTCTGAACAAGCCAAAGGTCATCCTTGAAAAAGAAAAGGAATGGTAATTGGTAAGATTTTGATGTGACAAAGGGTTAAGCATTCCATCTTATAAGAGTCACCCTAAATGTTGTAGTCATCATTTGTCAAACTGAATTCCATCCTGAGAAACCAAATTCACAGTGAGAGCTTTAGAGCTTTTTCAGTTTGCTTTTTTTTATTTTTTTGTTTTCTTCCTGAGAAAAACAGCTATGCAAAAGAAGCAAATTGAAAGGGAGGTAAAGAAAGAAGAAATATATATGTACTCCTCTCTGATATTTTATACACATTGGGCATCCTTAACCAGTCATTTCAAATACTGATTTATCAAGTTTGGTATCATTCTGGTCTCAAAGAAAATCCTTATTATTATTGTACTTTTTTCAAAAAGACATTTGCCACGATGTGAGAACTTCTTCAAGTTTTAATTGATTTGAGTGAAAATCTTTCTGCTGATAATGAATGGAAAGCATTTACGCTGCATGAGACAGAATATAAACATCCTTAAAAGGCATCCTCAGCTTAGGTAACAAATTTTGTACGCACAATTGGCTAGCACTACAGAAGAGACTTTGCTCATTCTGGGTATAGAGACATCGTTTTTGGCAGCTAACAATACAACCTACATGTGGGAATGAGGTATGAACACAGATCTCTTTCAGAAGAAAGCAGTTACCTCTGCAAATTACATAACCTCCAAACGTCCACACTCTTTTTGTTGGCTTTATAAATGTAGTATTAAACATAATGACCAAGTATTCTCCCCTTGTATGTCTTGTGCAAACAGAACAGCACATGCAGAGTTATTTCTCTTAGATATCTGGCAAGGCATATGACTGATGGTTAGAAATTTTGAATTGGTTAAAACAAAATTTAGCTCATGTTAAAGCATTAAAGAAATGCTGATGAGGTCAAAGCAAATTCTCTGATAAAGCTGTAAAATCACCCCAACACACAAACATGTCTGAATCCTACCATTAGGCTCTCATGCAGTGTTTCTCTGCAGCGAGCAAGTAGCTGTAACCCTTCAGTGCTGCAACCGAGTTTAGCAGAGACGCTTGAGAACTGAAGTGACACACACAGAATGCACTAATTACTATTTATAAAAGAATTTCAGTTCTACATTGCTTTTTCTGTATCACCACAGAAAGTATTCTGTGGGTTTGTTAGCCTGTCCACAAAGAAAGATTTCCACTGTTATTTTTTTAAGTATAATTTGGGCTAGTAGTGTGGTAAAACAGTTCTGTAAATTGAGTGAATATAATGTATATATGTATATTTCACTTCCTACTGCAGGTTTCACCCATAATAGGCTTTGTCTGTGTGTCAGAGGTAGAGACTTGGAAGAAAAATACGTTGTGTGAAATTGTCTGACCACAGTGATTAATTATATGTTGGGCTATTAAAGCCTGTTTCCAGCTGAAATATTTTCCTTAAGAAGCCAGAACTGAAAGGGTTATGGTTTGTTACTGCAGCAGTTACCAGCAGACAGCCATCTAACCTTTGGTACTTACAGGTATTTTATGGCTCTTGATCATATTATCAAATTCTTCATTAATTTTTTTGTATTTTTCTTCAGTGCGTGGGGTGAGAGCGTAAGAGGAGTCAGGATCGGGGCTTTCACAACCTTTGTTTTCTTTCTTGTTCAATGCCTGCCAGGTTCAGAGAAATATCAGAAAGTAAAAAAAATGAAAGGGAGCTCAGAGTACTTACACATAATCTTTGTCTGCTGATCATTAGATCAATATCTTCATTAATTTTTCTGTACTTGTCCTCAGACTCAGGGCTGTGACCTACTGAATCGTCTGCATCAGGGTCTGGGCTGTCACAGCCATTAAGTCCTTTCTTTCTCAAGGTCTGAAATACATAATTTGGAGAGTTCAGTCCTTGACACAGGCTGCAAGAAAGACTCAGCAGTGTTAAGTAACACAAACTGCCCAGCATTGGAAGGTTTTACATTATGCTTTAAGGAAAGAAAAGTGATTAGAGATCCACCACACTGATGCCGTAGGTCTCCAGTTCTGAGTGGCAAGAGGAGACCACACAGACCTCTTTCTTCGTAAACTGGAATCAGTTAATAAAGAATGAAGCTGGCAATCTGGAAAAGCGCGTGTGCTAGTAGCCTCCCCACTCACCCCACTTCTAATAGCATTAAGAGGTTAATATACCCATCCAGAATTGCAATTTATTTTAATACATTTATACATTTGAAATGAATGAACATTAAAAGTGAAGGACGCATACTGTTCACAGTGTAATATCCTGGTATTTTACTTTACTCTAAGGAAAGATGCAGGAGGAAGAAATGAAAAAAAAACACCTTCAATAACTTTAGGAATTCATGTTCTTCACAGAAGAAGGAGGAGTACCTAAATTGAATAAAAGGAATGACATTAGCAATGCTCTGCCATTCCTAAGTGTATGCTTTTAATAGGACAAGAGGGAGGACAGAGCTGCTAATGTGGCTGTGAAATAGTGATTAAGAGCTTCTAGACATGGTGTTTGCTTTTTATTGACTCCAGTTACAGTGCTACAAACGCACAGTGATGAAGCTTAATGTACAGGAAAGAGCACTGCTAAAACTGATGCATAATGAAAAGTCAAACGAGATGAATTTCAGGTTCAGC
>NW_009937673.1:60902-67918 GCF_000696875.1 Nestor notabilis
TCAAATCAACCCTCAGAGCTATGATAATCATCGCCAAGATAAATAATGGAGATAAAAAAGCTTGAAATAAGAACTAAATCAGTAGCTAACAATTCAGAATGGTTGCCTGGCCTCAAATAGATTTTAACTGATCTATCTCGACAGATAACTGAAAAACAGTCATGGTCTTCATTAAGAAACAGAATATGAGAAGCAAGTCTTTGCAGACACCCCGAGCACAAACAAGAGCTCACAAAGTCAGTATTTGTAAGAGATTTCTCAAATCTAGCTCCAAGAATGTCTCAGTCAAACCTCTTCAAAGAGTCCACTGGTCTGTCTACAACCTTCATTAGACAACTTGTAGTTAATTCCACGTTGAAACCTGGCTAAGCAATCTCAGTTACAACATTCAGATCACATAGCATTTTTGTGTTAGTAAGAGGCAATGCTTGCGCTGCGTAGTAATGTGGGATGCTCTGACTGGTTTCTTTCTGTCTCTCATCTGAGCTTTTTTTTCCTTTTTGAAAACTGCATTTCCTAATTAGTTTCTTTCTGGCATTGCCCAATTTACCACCATTAAAACCCCCAGGAGGTCATACCTCCTTCCTATTCTACTGTTTTTATTTATTAAAAAATTATACTTCATTTTCTGTATTTTACCTGACACTTAAGAACACAGCCCTCTTATTCCTATAAAATCTGTAAATCTGTTCTCCCTATGGAGACACCCCCCTGAACCTTACATTTTCACCAAGTCAGCAAAGTGATGGTGAGCTGCCCTGTGAGATCCAAGCCTTCCAAACTCATGTTGTGGACCTATGAAACAGGTTTAGGCAACTATAGAAGGCTGGCTCAACGCAGATCTTTCTTTTCAGACCTCATATCTATACAGACTTCATGTCCAATCCCATGAGCTACTACTGACACACAGGTAAAACTGTTAATCCATTGGAAGCAAACTTTAAGAAGCTAAAACCACCTGAATGATTGTCTACTTCCCTCTCCCTTGCCTCTCTTTTTTATCTTTTAAATGTTAACTACAGAACAGACATAGTCATGTATGATTTCTGCTTCTAGCTTGAAATGAGCCAATTATAAAGAGGGCTTTTGCAGTCTGCTGCTGTTTCGTACATTTACTAGATATATTAAAAATGAAATTTCTCTTTTATATCTGAAGAACTAATCTCAACTAATGTCCTTCTCTCCATGTAAGTACAAAACAGTTGTCCTCTGAATACATAAAATACTCTATTTAAAGATCCATTGGATTAAACTCTCCAAAACTGAAACCCAGATCAGCACTCCTGGGACCTTTTCTTGAGCTCATCTGAGTCACTGATGGAGTCCTGCTGAGTCATATGGAGTGTCTGTGGAATAATGATGATGTGAGCAGGATTGGATGGCATCCTCAACTCCAAGCTTGGAGATGACAGCCCAACTCCTCTATTACAAATGGCAATGACCTGTTTTTCTTCCCAGAGATCAACTCAGCTGCAACTGTATGAGCACAGGTGAGGTAAGGGAGCTGCACAATCATGATGCTACCAGACAAGCCCTACCAGACAAAGAGCAATATGAAAAGGTAAGAGAGGGGATGTTCTGCAGCCTCTTTGAATCTTTTCTTCTCCCATCATTCCCAAATCCTTGTCTGCTGCATCCACAAGACTCTGCCTGGGTTAAAGAAGATGCACCTTGTCCTCAGTCCTGTGACTCTCTATTTAGCACTCAGGTGAAACAGACACTTCCATGGTTTGTAGAGGTTCAGGAATGCACTGCCATCTTTCAGATATCCAGAGGAGGAAAGGCAGTGTAACCCACTGAATGTCTTGCAGCAGTCTCCAAAAAGTGACCAAATTCCCTCCCAACATAGCAATGTTTTTACTTTCATACGTACTTATTTTCATGTCCTTAGAAAGCAGGTTGCTGCCACACCAGGTGGAGTAGAAGTAATCTCTATTTTCACCAGAAAACCCAAAGACCAAATCTACTAATATCATGTTCGAGTTCTATCCAGAATTAACTGTAGCCCTGAAGAGTAGAGGCAAACCTTTCCTTTGCAAAACCCATCAATTCAGTGTGTTTGGCTGGTGCCTTGGCTTGCATGGCTAATCAAGCTTACTAATGCAATATCCTCCCGCCAAGGAACTAACCAATCAACCAACCAACCAAAATAACATTTTTCAGGGGTTTGTGGTAGGGTTAAGCAACAGAAATTTCCCCACATGTGCTGCAGTCAGAGGCTCAGCTCTCAGCTTTGTGAGTGCTGCAATTAATGCCCAGTTCCCCGTGAATTACAGTTTGGGTTAAAGTGCAATATTCAGAGAAGCCTTCCTGAGGATGGGTCTCTCGGGGCTTCTCTTGCCCCCTCAGCCATCCTTCTGCTGATTCTTTTTTGCTTCTGTGTGTTAAGGGCTCATGTTGCTACACTGCCTTCATCTGTGCGTCCTTCTGAGAGTAATGCCTGGTTCTCTTTTTTTGCATGAGGACATGTAATTTTCACAAAACTTGTCCTTTATTGTTGTGCTGCAACACAACACAAGTTGGTACAGCACAACTGAGAATGGTACTGACCAATATCCAACTGATCCATTCTTATTCACAAATTCCCTGGGCTGCGTGTCTGTTTTCACTCTTCTCCTTTACACTGTGTCACCGCCTGAAAGCCAACACTGGGGAAGACTGGAATCATTAAGAAGACCAACTGGATTTCTGCAGCCTGGAGTCTTGATCCAGTCTTCCAGTGATTTAGAAACCACTTTTCTTACCATGTTAAGCTGTCGTAGCCTCTTGCAAAGCCTGGATATTAGCCAGGCCTATCGCATCCTCCTGGAGATTAGCTAGTTTCCAAAGATTTAATGACTATTCAGGGAATTTTTAAAAGGATAAAATTACACAATTGTATAGTGCACTGCATTCTAGAAAACCCCAAGCCAGATTTCAGTTATTTTTAAAGAAAATGAGCCATTTTTGAACTACGGAAGCTCCACTTCTTCCAAGCAATTAAACAAGTAATTATATTGGACTCCAGTAACCTAAAATCAGCCAAGGCATTTGAAAAACAAAATGGTTAAAGGAAAACAACCTTTGGCTGAAATCTAATATGCCAGCAATTTAGACTAAATCCCGCTCTATAAATCTCAGAGGAGAAATGCTGACTTAGTGACATACTGGCTTGCTGTAAAATGAAGTATAAACAACTATTTACTTTCCTTTCATGCAAAATTATCAGCACTACAAAAGCACAAGAGAAAATATGATAAAATCAGCTAGGTCTGATTTTATCAAGGCAATGGAATCATCACAATTGGAAGGCTTTTGAGGAGAGAAGCGTTTCATTTTCCTAATCCAATCTCTGCTTCTGCAGTATTATCCTCTTCTTTTATCATTTCTTTAACAGGAAGAGTGGCAGAAGATAGAAATAATTTTTTTTCATCCTGTCATTTTAGTTTGCTGATCTTTGTAGAGGAGTATGTCCTTCTTCCTTCCAGTGGCTATGGAGCTGCTCCCCACAGCACTCCAGGGTTTGAGAAGCCACAGACATTTGGGCTTGGAAGTGTTCACAATATAGTTTATATATATAAATATATAAAAAAACCCAGATTGGTCAATAAGGACCCCAAAAGGTTCAGACCAGCCCACTCTGTCTGTTCCGTTTTGATATCCTCTGCAACAAAGACCTAATATTGCAATCATTATGTTCATTTGTGCAATGAAAAGTACGATCTCATTGACTCTTCATCTGCAATCAAAATTTACAGTATGGAAACGTTTGGAATTACAGGTCTACTTCTAAGATTCCCGTATGTGTTGTCTAGATGCCACCACAAAGATCTCTAACTGATAACCCAACTAGCAACCATGACAATCCACAGCACTGTAATTTGGTAAATTCCACTGTCAGAAGAGAGAAACCACAAGTGCCCTCCATTTTCCACTATCACTTTCTTTCCTGTATCTGGATGGGATAAATCTTTTAGCCACAAACGAAAAACGCTTTGGGCTCTTCTTTGCTCACTGGAGCCACGTATCTACGTGGCAAGGCAGACAATAGCCAGTTACAAAGGAATGACATGCTGTTGTGTTCAACTGCTTTATTATTTATAGCCATTCCAAAGAACCCAGCCAAATTTATGGAGGTATCCCCTAAAAAGCAGAAAATATTTAGATAATGGGCTTGATACATTTAAGCATCAGTTATGCTCTCTGTGCAACAGGAACATTAGAGTTAGGAGGTGTTGAGTGAAGACAACCTTCGCTCTCTTCTTCTCTTGCACAGTTATATAATGATGAAATTTTATGATGAAATTGCACGATACAATGTATGGTGCAATCATGTAATGAAAGGCTGTAGTGAAATGAAAAACACAAAGAGGAAGAGATAGGTTGCTATGGGAACCATCCATCTGAATTCCCTTACTTCTGTGTAACTAAAATCTCAAATTTTATGTTCCATTAATGCAGAGTTCTTAGATTTTTACATTTAATAAGGAACATAAACTAGTATGCGGGTACTAATGTACTTTAATTGCATGTTTAGGAGAATCGGATAAAACATTATTATACTTACTGTTATCTAACAAGCTCCATACGAAAAAAAAATATGTATACCAGTAACACAGAAAATGGAACATTTCTTACCTCTTTGGTACAAATCTTAAAATGCTTTTGTGGTTTATTCTCCTTTTGAAATTAGCTACAAGGCTTATATAATGTCTGAACTTCTATAACCACATGTTAACCTTTCTGTTACTATTTTATTTTCACCAAAGTTTCAAAGAAAAGAAAAAAAAATTCAATTCTCTGTTCCTGTGTGCTTGTCTTCAAATGAATGCACATCAAGAGTGCTTTTTACAATGCACCAAATCCTCCGCTTGGATTTGCCTCTCATTTTTGCATGCCATGTGATTATTCTCTCCTTCTTCAAGTACCTTCTCTAATCACACCTCTTGTGAAACCAAACAATGCTGACACCCTTTGCCAGTAACATCTGCTTTTCTTTGCTTAGGAGTGATTGACCAGTGTGTTATGAATGTTTACACATGTGTGCTGCAAGCTCATCAGGACACAAAGTTTTTATCTGCTCACAGAGTTTGGTCTATTCTCTCCTCATGCTCCTGACATGTGCCGAGGCTTATCAGCAACATTTTGTAATACCTGTGCAACACCACATGAATCTGTGTTTTTTCTAAAGGGCACCAGGACATTTGGTTTTGGTTTCTCTGTTCCCCATAGATGTAGTATAAGTCTAGGGCACAGGGGAGCTTTGCAAGACTTCACAGCCTGTTTGCTCTGATCATGCAGCCTATGGCAGGCTGGCCAGACTCACTGTGTCTCCTGCTACCTCTCTGCTGCATGTCCATGACAGAGAGTACACCTTCCTATCTGGGTTACCCCTCCTGAGAGATGGTGAGGCTGGAGTTGGAATAGGTTTGCTCTCTAAAAGAGACCAAGCACAACCCCTTCCTTTCATGTTCAATCTTACCCACTTGCCAGTGTCTTTCTGTTTAGCATTTACTTGAATTACATAGGGAAATTCTGGCTTTATAAGTATAAATACAAAGATATGTCAGATCCTTACAGCAGCTAATCTAAACCATGTATCTTTCTGGACTATCTCAGAAAGAAACAGAAGCAAATCATGTGGATACTCCAGCATGAAAGCTTTGTATTAAAGTTCCCGGGAATGCGTGCAACTAAGCTTACACCCTCCTATGTTCACAATTATTGCATGGGTCATGCAAAGGACTTCTGTCTAGCACTGCACTTGTAAACTGTTTTTTCTAAAAGAATTTAGAATCATATAATCCCAGACTGGTTTGGGTTGGAAGGGAGCTTAAAGCTCATCCAGTTCCAACCCCCTGTCATGGGCAGGGACACCTTCCACTAGACCACGTTGCTTCAAGCCCTGTCCAATGTGAACACTGCCAGGGATGGGGCAGCCACAGCTTCTCTGGGCAATCTGTGCCAGGGCCTCAGCATCATCACAGGGAAGAACTTCTGCCTAAAAGCTCATCTCAGTCTATGCTTTGTTTAAAACCATTTTAAGTTTTTAGATCTGCATCATTCCCAAATATTTAAATAATAATTCCCAATGTTTTAAAATAATTATATAACAGTTAAAACCAATCTAAATCTTCAGATCTGAATAATTCCCAATGTTCTAAGTAAGGCTATTTCCTCATTCTTCAGTCTTACTCCCATCTGTCATCGCAGTGGAGGAGGTCTGTAAAAGCTCCACAAATCCCCCACAGGGGGCAGATGATCTAGCGTTCCTACACCAACCACACTAAGGGATCACGTTTCTCTGGCCTTGACAGAGGAGACGGGAATCCGCAGGGGGAGTGGAGTGGGTGTCAGTGCAATGCCATGCATCCTGGCCATCTGCAGCTGTCCGTGCCGGCGCCTGCTGCCCCATGGCCATAGATGGCTGTCCCTGCAGCCACTGCGCTGACTGGGGACGCGCCACTCCTGGCCCCACTGCACGACACCTCTGGGGTTGGGGTTTGGTTTCTTCGGTTTTTCTTCACCCCTGCTGCTGTTGCGCTTCTCAGTTTTCATGTGGTTGCAGCAGACAGGAATGCAGCATTTGCACTTTGCAGATATATATACACACATAAATACATGTGTGTATATATATCTATATGTATATTTATATATACACATACATGCCCTCCACTAGACATTTCTCAGCGCCTTCTTGTACAAATCTAGATGGATTTTTTTAGAAGTCTTCACAGTGTGAACCTGTTACAGTGGGTCCAGAGGAGGCCACCGAGATGCTGTGAGGGCTGGAGCAACTCTGCTCTGGAGACAGGCTGAGAGAGCTGGGCTGGTTCAGTCTGGGGAAGAGAAGGCTCCTTAAGGGGAGACCTTAGAGCAGCTCCAGTGCCTAAAGGGGCTACAAGAAAACTGGAGAAGGGCTTTGGACAAAGGCCTGTAGGGACAGGACAAGGGGGAATGGCTTTAACCTGACAGAGGGGAGACTGAGATGAGCTCTTAGGCAGAAGTTCTTCCCTGTGAGGGTGGTGGGGGCCCTG